>NC_087343.1:85119242-85422272 GCF_030014295.1 Loxodonta africana | reverse complement strand
AAATCAGGTGGACACGGGAGAGTGTGTTGGCAACTCTTGACTGGAGGGGGAATGGGAAGATAGAGAGAGAGGGAAGAAGGTAAAATTGGCACGAAACGAGAGACTGTAAGGGCTGACTCAATAGGGGGAGAGCAAGTGGGAGAAGGGAGTAAGATGTATGTAAACCTACATGTGACAAACTGATTGGAATGGTAAATGTTCACTTGAAGCTTAATAAAAAAAAAAAAAAAAAATACTTAGGAATAAATCTAACCAGGGATGTAAAAGGCCTATACAAAGAAAACTACAAGACACCATTGCAAGAAACCAAAAAATATCTACATAAATGGAAAAACATACCATGCTCATGGATAGGTAGACTCAACATTGTGAAAATGTCAATTCTACCCAAAACAATCTGCAAATACAATGCAATCCTGATCCAAATACCAACAGCATTCTTTAAAGAGATGGAAAAACTAATCATTAACTTTATGTGGAAAGGGAAGAGACTCTGGAAAAGTAAAGCACAATTGAAGAAGAAGAATAAAGTAGGAGGCTTCTCATTACCTGACCTCAGAGCCTACTACACAGCTATGGTAGTCAAAACAGGCTGGTACTGGTACAACAACAGATATGTTGACCAATGGAACAGAATTGAGAACCCAGATGTAAATTCATCCACCTACAGTCACCTGATCTTCAACAAGGAACCTATCAAATGGGGAAAAGTCAGTCTTTTTAACAAACGGTGCTGACAAAATTGGACGTGCATCTGCAAAAAAATGAAACAGAGCCATACCTCACACCATACACACACAAAAAAAAATTCAAAATGGATCAAAGACCTAAATATAAAACCAAAAACCACAGTGATCATAGAAGAAAAAATAAGATCAATGCTAGAGGCCTTAATACACGGCATTAACAGGATACAAACCATAACTAACAACACACAAACTCCAGAAGATAAGCTAGATAACTGGGATCTTCTAAAAATCAAACACTTATGCTCATCAAAAGACTTCATCCAGATAGTAAAAAGAGAACCTACAGACTGGGGGAAAAAAATGGGCTATGACATTGCCAACAAAGTTCTAATCACTAAAAACTGGAGGGAAAGAAAGCATAACAGCACCAAGCAAGTCAGCAGAACACATTACATTAGCCCTCAAGGCTTTGAAAATAATCCTCTGTTCTCTGGCTTTGAGACAATTTACATAATGGCCCTGCCCTCCAGATTCTAGGTAATGGCCACATTCTCCAGATTCTGAATAGAGGTTCCGCAGCCCTGGGTTTCAGCTCTGCCTTCCAGGCATACTGTGACAGCAACTCTGCTCCCTTGGCTTTAGGCGGCCCCATTCTCCTAGTCCATCTGAGTGGTGACTCCATCCTTAGAAACAGCAGAGGCCATGGCTCCACCCTTTGAAACCCCAGAGTTCCTGGCCATACCTTTTGGGACTGAGGCAGCTCAGCTTCTTGTGTTCCTTGCCTCTTCAGCTTCTGCTTCCTGGTTTCTTGGACTCTTGGCTCTTTGGGCTTCACACCCGCATCTGCCCTGCTGAGGCAAATGATGTTCCAAAGCTCTGTAGCTCCATCGATAAGTGCCTGGAGGCACCCCACTCTGCCAGGAAGCCCCTGGGCACAGGCACTCAGCTCTCTTGCTCCATGGGTCGGCTCCAGCACTGTCTGGCACTGGTCTCCTGGTTCTGCTGCTGCCCGTCTGCTGCTACTGTTTCTCACCATCTGCGCCTTCTCCAATGTTGAGTTCTCCTCCCTTCCTTTTGAGCCTACTATCCATTCACAGTTTCAAAACCACTTGCACATTTTAGGTATCTGTTAGAGCAGCACCCCACTCTCTTGGTACCAAATTCTAAGTCATCTAGTGCTGCTACAACAGAAATACCGCAAGTGGATGGCTTCAACAAAGAGAAATTTATTCTCTCACAGTCTAGGAGGTTACAAGTCCAAATTCAGGGCGTCAGCTTCAGGGGATGGCTTTCTCTCTCTGTCAGCTCTGGAGGAAGGTCCTTGTCATCAGTCTTCCTTTGGTCTGGGAGCTTCTCAGGTACAGGGACCCCGGGTCCAAAAGATGTGCTCTGCTCCCGGTGTTGCTTTCTTGGTGGTATGAGTGAATTAAGTCAATTAGGAAAGGACATATATTGTATGAGACCACTACTACAAAAACTCATGAAAAGGTTTACACACAAAAACAATCTTTGATGGTTACCACTACTACAAAAACTCATGAAAAGTTTTACACACAAAAACTATCTTTGATGGTTACGAGGGAGGGGAGGAGTGGGGATGGAAAAACACTAAATAGACAATAGATAAGTCATAGCTGTGGTGACGGGTAAGACAGTACACAATACTGTGGAAGCCAGCACAACTTGTACAAGGCAAGGTCATGTAAGCTCCACGGGCACATCCAAACTCCTTGAGGAACTGAATAACTGGACTGAGGGCTGTGGGGACCATGGTCTTAGGGAACATCTAACTCAACTGATATAACATAGTTTGTAAAGAAAATGTTCTGCATTCTACTTTGGTGAGTAGCATCTGGGGTCTTAAAAGCTTGTGAATGGCCATCTAAGACCCTCCACTGGTCTCACCCTGCTGGGAGCAACGCAGAACGAAGAAAACTAAAGACACAAGGGAAAGATTAGTCCAAAGGACTAATGGACCACAACTATCATGGCCTCCATGAAACTGAGTCCAGCACAACTAGATGGTCCCTGGCTACCGCCACCAACTTCTCTGACAGAGATCACAATAGAGGGTCCTGGACAGAGCTGGAGAAAATTTAAAAAGAAAAGAATTTAAGATCCCTGGCTTAAAATCAATTGATCCATCATCTGAGGCTGGTACATTGCCTCTATCCCCCAACAAAATCAGGGTTTTCTTGACAAGATGGAAGGTGAATGAATATGAGAATACAATGTTTACTGCATCTACCTTGCCAGACTGCTAGCCATTTCAGAGCAGAAACTATGTCTTATTTATTTTTGTTTCCCCTCAAGATGTCTAGCCTCTCAAAAATGTTGAAGATATGTATACACATACACACACATATATACACATATACATATATAACAATATGAGTTAAATAGAAGTTTGTGTATCACCTCTGGAATTTCATAACCTATGTAACACTGATTCTTTGGGAGAATGACCTTCAACTTCCAAATGACAAATTTACAAAAAAACTATTTAAAGGAAAAAAAAGTTGTAAATGAGTCGATATTCAGCTCTTTTAATGAGGTGCTTTTTTTTTTTTTAAATGGGAACTGAGTAGAAAACCACGCTAACTTACCTCTTATTCACTGTGTACCTGGTAGTTTTGTCCTTTTCTTAGGTGTAGGCAAAATACCTAGAAAAGAAAAAATCAGCTTCTCATGGTCCCAGGCATCCTGCAATTACTCTCCTCCTTGATTACCATCAGCTCCACTCTCTACATCCCTGATTAAAAACAACCCTCAGTCCATGTGACACATGAGGCTCATTAACATGCAAACACAGAGATTGAGCGAAAAATCCTGCATGCAATCTAGAATTGAAATGTAATTTAATTTGTATCATATATTCAATCTCATAATAAGAAATTCTATGTGGCGTCCACATTTGGGGTTGGTTTGTCATTTCATTACATTAGCCACATTAATTACATTCCTAATCCACAGATTAAACAACCTTGATGTGCTTTTTCCCTGTAGTACCTTAAAGAGTGAAAAACAATGCCACTCACCCACTGTGTTGGTTAAGGATTCACTAGTTGATGTAGCAGGAGTCCCTGGGTGGTGCAAGTGGTTAAGCGTTCAACTACTAACTGAAAAGTTGGTTGCTTGAACCCACTAAGACACCTCAGAAGAAAGGCCTGGCGACCTGATTCTGAAAGGTCACAGTCATTGAAAACCCTGTGGAATACAGTTCTACTCTGCAACACATGGGTTTGCCGTGAGTTACAATTCACTCAAAGGTGACTGGTTTGTTTTGTTTTTGATAGTTGCTGTAGCAGACAAACCACAAATCCTAATGACTTCACACAATGTAAGTTTATTTCTTGGTCCCATGAAGCCTAACACAGGTGTTAATGATAAGCAGGCAGCTTGCCAGCTAGTGATTCAGGGATCTAGTAGCTTCATCTTTGTAGCTTCTCTCTTCAACAAGGGATTTCCAAGGTTGTTGCCAAAGAGAAAAGAGCATGGAGGATCAAATGGTAGAGTTAGGTATGGGGGCAGGGAAGTGGCACACATTACTTTTGCCTACATTCCATGAGCCAGAACTTTGTCACATAACCACATCCAACTGCAGAGAATAATTTTATTATATAGAGCCCCACTTTTTTTTTTTTTTAACATTACAGTTTGGGCTTGGATTTTGGTTCTATATTACCTATGTTCTCATGGCCATTTCATTACATTTGGTCTTTCTATTGTGGGACAGATTTTTGTTTGGCCTTTCTGTCTAGATAAGAAGTCTGTCGCTGCCCAATAGACCATCAGTAGCATAGACTTCTCCATACTCTGTCCTCAAAACTTACACTTGGAAGATCTTTGTTTCAGGTTGTGAACGGGAAGTCTGAACCTTGTGGAACCTCAGACCCGGAGTGCTCCCAGTGGGTCCTCTCACTACCCATAGTTCTCCTGTCTGCATCCCAGGCAGCCTACATCCGAAACATCTTTCTCACACCACATCTCTACTACACGTGGTGACATTTGGGTTAGAATTAGGAATGTTGCCAATTCACTCAGTACAAACTCACAGAGGGAGAGAAAGAAGACTCATTCCGGACTGAACAGTTCTGAATTTCCAGCTTAAAACCTTCAGCTATTGCTTGGGTACATAAATGTAATCAAAAGTAATTGAAAATGTGATTGTGCCTCCTTGGAATTATTATGTTTCACATCATAAAACTTCTTGGAAAAAAGGCAACACTCTCTTAAGCACTAATGTCACATTGTTGATCTATCAGGATGCGTTTTCTTGAAGAGTTTATGATTCAATCTAAACAGAATGTCAACCACACTGGAGATTTTTGATTTATGGTTGGATCTTAATTATCACCTCATTCTCCATAGTTCACTAATTTTTCAAGCTTAGAGAAAAATGAAGAGTAAACTCTAACTTTTAAGAGTCTCTCTCCTACCCTCCAAAAATTCCAGCTCTACGGGGACATTTCACTCTTGCTTTTAATCAGTGCCTCCAGGTGGCTGCAGCTTCGAAAAAGCATTCCTCTGGAAAATCAAGTCTGAAAATCCTCAAGTGGCCAGCCTTCAGCTCTGCTAACTCGTGAAGATAATGTACATTGCATGCAGTTTGTCAAAATCTGTTTCTTTTCAGAGCCTGTGGCTGGGAGTGATTTCTGAGAAATGTTGATTATAAAATAAGCTCTTTTCAGTGGGTTTCAAAAGGTGACGCCCAGGTAGGTAATCATCAAATAGAGGCATCTTTTCAGAGAAGCGAGTGGGTGAGTGAACCCCTCTGGGCCCGTCCTTGTCACTGGCTGGCATCACGACCCTGCCCATTCAGCGCAGAAAAGCAACAAGACACGCTCACCAGGAGCATTGGAGGGCCTGCTGCCCCCAGAGGCAGGTGCGTGGGGGGGAGGGGGAATGGGGGGGGTGCAGTTTCAGGGTTTTTAACTTTTCAACACGAATTCTTCAACATGAGGGCAGGAAAACAGCCAGGCTTCAACACGAGCCAGCCCTCAGATCCGTCCTTGAGTCACTCTGTTAAGTGGAAACGGGTAATTGTCTCGTTGGAGACCTGCAAAAACAGCTCATGGGAAGAAACGATTTGTACCTAGAATATATTCATTAGCTTGTGTGTCAAAAGGCCACACGCGAATAGAAACCATTATCCTGGCATTCTGTGCACTCTGGCAGCCTTGAGATTTGAGGGGAAGAAGCCCACGTGCCCACGTGGCTGCCTGTCCTCTCCCACCCACCACACAGGTGGGGGCCGCAGGTGGAGGTGTTGGGAGGGGGCGGCTGGACTCCCAGGGATATTGGTTGAAACGGAGCAGAGAAGGTGGATGCCTTGTACAAATAAGAGTCCGTTAAGGACCTATTTCGGGTTTCTTGGGACCCTCCTACTGCTCTAGCTTAAATTGAGAGGGGATTTGGTTTGCCTCACTGGCTGCTTCCTCCTACTCATATTCAGGATTGCAGCTTTTCTCAGTCATTAAAATATATTTAATATGCACCATTTTTGCATGCCCCTCCACTAAAATCTGCACCAAGACAATGTCCCTCCCCCTGAAATAGTAGAAAGGGCATTGGACTAAGATAGAGAAGTCCTGGGTTTCAAGCCTGGGCCCATCACTTAGGAGTAGTATCATCTTGGCAAGTGCATTTAAACGCTTTCGTTGCAAGCAAGAAATACCCTGGAAAAGGGCAATGACTTTATAAGGATACACACCGACTGAAGCCAGCACATGAAGGCTGTCAGGAGTCAGCAGGGCTCTGTTGGGCATCAGTTGTGATTTCTTTCATGCTGTGTCTGATCTGGGCATGGCCTCTGGTCACTCTAGCCTGCCATCCCTCAAAGAATTTCTAACTCCTAGCATCCTTTTCCTTTGGGAGCCCACTCCTAATTCCTTCATTTTCTTTCTTTCTTATTTCATATTCTCAAGAAAGAATATGATTGTCCCAGCTTATCTTTTTAATTCAGGCCTTATAACAGCTCAATAAGGATTGGCTGCTTGTGGGACTCTCTTTTTATGTTCCATGGGCAGGGGTAGATTATCCAACAGGCAAGATTAGCACAGTGCTTACCTTGTTTACTAGATCATCTGTAGTGAATAATTTCACCTGGGTTTCACCACACCACATCAAAGTGAGATTTTTATGAAATTGTTCACTGCAGATTAGTAAGTAAGCGTAAGTAA
The DNA here is from genome assembly GCF_030014295.1 of Loxodonta africana. NCBI lineage: Eukaryota > Metazoa > Chordata > Mammalia > Proboscidea > Elephantidae > Loxodonta > Loxodonta africana. The sequence goes on along the minus strand of NC_087343.1, from coordinate 85,415,401 downwards.
CTGCATGCTTACCTTGCTTACTGGGTCATTCCCCCCTCTATCAGGGATTGTAAATTTGAAAAGAGGCTTTGATTCTGTAGAATGGTGCTGTAGGGTTGGGAGAGAGACAGATGACAGCCATACCTAAAAGCAGACTCTTTAACGTGGTAAAAAAATGTGAAATTGTTCCCTAGAGATGATCTGGTAAGCAAGGTAAGCACTGTGCTTACCTTGCCTATTGGATAACCTGCTCCTGTCCATGGGGCTCTGGCCCAGTCCAGATACCCCATTGCTCTGCCAAGTAACACGCTCCCCTGTCTCCATTGTGGACACAAGAAACGGCACTGGAAAACACTCGTTCTAGAGGATTTAAAATGGGGAAGCTGGAAGGAAAGGCATTAATGAAGAAGTACAGACTGAAGACAACAGAAGGCAGTGATAGAGGTAAGTGATAAAGATAGAGAAAGCCCCTGAGGGCTCTAGAGCCCAGTAGAGGGACTGGTTTTAGAGAGAAGGAAGGAGGAAGTTACCATATATGTTTAGGTCTATTTCTAGATACTGTTTTGTTCCATTGATCTATTTGTCTACGGTGAGCTAACATCGTCTTGATTACTCTAGCTTTATGATGTTTTGAGATATTATAGTGTGAGTTCTCCAATTTTGTTCTTCTAATTCAAAATTGCCTTACCTATTCTAAGTACTTTAAATCTCTACATGTATTTTAGAATCGCATGTCAATTTCTACAAAAATATCTGCTGGAATTTTGATTGAGATTGTGTTGAATCTAGAGATCGACTTCAGGAGAGTTAGCATCTGTGCGTTTATTTAGGTCTTCTTTAATTTCTCTCATCAACATTTTATGATCTTCAGAGTAGATGTCTTAAACATCTTATATCAGATTTACTCCTAGGAATTTGATGCTTCCTGCTGGTATAAAAATAGTTTTTTAATTTTTAATTTTTTGTTGCTAGCATATAAAAACCAAACCCGCTGCCGATTTCAACTCATAGCGACTCTATAGCATATAGAAATGATTTTTGCATAATGACTTTGTATTAAGACAAAAAAAAAAACCTGTTGCCATTGAATTGATTCCAAGTCATATGCTAAATTCATTTATACTAATAGTTTGAGATACTTTTGGGTTTTCTTCACAGACAATGATGTTATCTGCAAATAAAGATAATTTTCTTTCTTCCTTTTCAATCTTTGGCAAAAACAAAAAACCAATCCCATTGTGGTTGAGTCGATCCTGAATCATAGTGACCCTATAGGACAGAGAACTGCCCCATAAGGTTTCCAAGGAACGGCTGGTGGATTCAAACTGCCGACTTTTTGGTTAGCAGCCGAGTTCTTAACCACTGAGCCACCAGGGCTCCTTTCAATCTTTAGATCTATTATTTGTTTGTTGTTCTAGCTATGGTCACAAGTGATTTTTTTTTTCACTTTTCTGTATATATAACAGTTTTTTTTTTTTTTTAAATGAATGGCATAACTGGTCTAGACTAATTAGAGACTGAAAATACATAACCAAACGCAAGGCATGAAACTTGTTTGGATCTTGGACATTTTTAATAGATTTTACTTTTTAGAGAGGTTTTAGGTTTATGGAAAAATTGTACAGATAGTTCCCATATACACCCTTTTCCCCTTGCACACAGTTTCTCCTAGTATTGGCATCTTGCATAAGTATGATGCATCAGTTACAATTGATGAACCAATAATGATATATTATTATTAACTCAAGTCCATAATTATAGTAGGGTTTACTCTTCGTGTTGTACATACAGTCCTCTGGGTTTTGACAAATAGGTTCTCTCACATTTCCATATTACAGTATGGTACAGAATGTACACTGCCCCAGGAATGCCCTGAGCTTCACCTATTCATCCCTCCACGCTCCCCCAACTCCCTGGCAACCACTGATATTTTTACTATCTCTATAGTTTTGCCTTAGAAAAAAATGTTTTTACAATTGAGGGAAATTTGAACATGAACTGAATATTAAATGATCGTAATTTTCTTGATAATAGTTGTGAATAGTGTTGTAATTATGTAGGAATGTGCTTATTCTCGGGATTAATGCTTGAATATTTGGGGGAAATGTCAGTTATGACAAGTATTTTTAAATAGTTCAGCAAAAATGAATACGTATGAGAGACAAAGAAAGCAGATGTGGTAAAATGTTAACAATTCTTTAATTTAAAAGAAGAGTTGAAATGGGCAGGCTTAGAGTGACCTCTATGGTTTCTGCCTCCTAATGTTCATACCCTTCTGTGACTCACCTCCTCTTGAGTGCAGGTAGTTAGTTACCTGTGATTTGCTTCTAACCAACAGAATATAGAAAATGGGATAGGATGTACGTGGTTATGTGTAAATGTACATGATTATGTGATTAAGTTCCATAAGAGTAGTTCCTGTCTTGCTGGAGTTTCCCTAACACTTGTCGGCTTTGAGGAAGCAAGTGTCCATGTTAGGAAATCCCACATGGGAAAGACTTGCAGTGATCTCTAGGACCGAGGGCAGCTTCCAGCTAACAGCCAGCAAAAAACTAAAGTCCTCAGTTTTATAGCTACAAGTAACTGCATTCTGCCAATAACCCCCGTGAGTTTGGAAGTGGATCCTCCCGTAGCTGAGCCTCAGATTAGGCCACAACCCCTGCTGAAACCTTGATTGCAGCCTTATGTGGCCATAAGAGGACCCAGCTACTCCATTTCCAGGATCCTGACCTGAAGAAACTGTGAGATAATAAATATGTGTTGTTTTAAGCTGCAAAATTTATGGTAATATGCAGGAATACAAAACTAATAATAATAAAAAAAGGTGTCATTGCCCTATTCTTTCACCTTTTGTATATGCTTGAAAACATTCAAAATAAAAAGTCGGGGGGAATGTTCTGGAGTCAGAAAGTATCAGGAGATAGTTCAAAGAAGGCTCATCGAACTCACAAGATTTGCTTCCTCCCTCAATCTCTCCCTCCTCCCACTCTTCCCTTCTATTTTATTTAACATGGAATTTTAAAACACACAGTAGACATCGTAGTAAAATGTAAATAATAAAGTTCCCCATTTTTTGCAGATTTGTGCTCTATAAATATTATACCGAGAATATTTGGCCTTAACCTTTGTTCTGTAAATGTTTCAGAATTTTTTCTACTGCCACTTTACAAGATAAATGTCAGTCTAAATGCAGGGTTTTCTGTAAAACTCAGCAGCTTCACAGATGGCCTCTAATTCATAGTCATAAAAGACAGGACTACATCTTTTGTTGTTGAAAGTAATTTCAAAAAGCTCTTCTAGACGTTTCCACCTGAATATAATGTTGTTCTGGAGGCTGCATGAGGTCAGTTAAACAACCCTCCAAGATTTATCAACCAAACTGAGAAAATTATATAAAAACAGTAGATTCTACTTAGTATGAATATGACTGCTTTTCTCAGAAACCTTAACTATTACACATGCCCAAAGAGCTGTATGCCCAGGTTACTTTCTCTGTGTGACTTAATGGATAATCCTATACAGAAAGTGCACAAGGTGAGCCAGAGACAATTGATAGAGTTATGCCTCAAATTCATTTTCTTAAAAACATATTTTGTATGAGAGACTGACTTGATTTGTAAACTTTCACTTAAAGCACAATAAAAATAAAAAAAAATAAAAATCTTAAGGAAACCTACAAGTACTAGGATCATATTTTTAAGGAGACCTGTCATGTAGTGGAGCCCTGGCGGCACAGTGGTTAAGAGCTTGGCTCCTAACCAAAATGTCGGCAGTTCAAATCCACCGGACGCTCCTTGGAAATCCTACTGGGTAGTTCTTCTCTGTCCTATGGGGTCACTATGAGCTGGAATCGACTTGATGGCAGTAGGTGGGTCACATAGTAGTGGTTTTCCACTTTGGTGGCACATTAGAATCACCTGGCGACCTTAAAAAAAAAAAACCAAAGCCTGAGTTTCCATCTCCCCAGCTCAGAGAGTCCAATTTTTGTCTGGGTTGTGGCCTGGGCATCAAGATTTTTTTGTGTGTGATAAAATATATATAACAAAAAGTTTGTCATTTTAACCATTTTTCAAATGTAGAATTCGGTGACATTAATCACATCTACCATGTTGTGTAACCATCACTACTATCCATTTCCAAATTTTTTCATCACCCCAAATGGAAACTCAGTATTGAAGAATAACTTCCATCCCCGATCCTTCCAGCCTCTGGTAACCACTGGTAAACTCTTATCTCTATGCATTTGCCTAGTCTACATATTTCTTATAAGTGGGATCATACAGTATCTGTCCTCTTGTGCCTGACTTATTTACTCAGCACAATGTTTTCAAGGTTCATACATGCGATAGAATGTATCAGAACTTCATTTTTCTATATGGCTGAATGATATTCTATTGTATGCATATGCCGTATCTGTTTAGCCATTCACCTGTTGATGGACATTCAGGTTGTTTCCACCTTTGGCTATTGTGAATAACGCTACAATGAACATTGGTGTACATGTATCTGTTTGAATCCCTGCTTTCAAGTCTTTTGGGTATATACCTGGGAGTGGAATTGCTGGGTCACATGGTAATTCTATGTTTAATTTTTTGAGGTACTGCCAAACTTTTCCACAGTGGCTCCACCATTTTACAATCCCACCAGCAATGTACAAGAGTTCCAATTTCTCTATCCTCACCAACATTTGTTATTTTTTGTTTTTGGGGCACCAGGAATTTTTAGTTTCTCAGGTGATTCTAATGTGTAGCAAAATTATTGAGAATTATTGTAGTAGAGGCTCAAAAGATGACCAGCTGAGTGAATAATAAGTAAACGTTTTACACATTCTTTGATTACATTCAGAAACTAATTTGAACAGCTTCGGATAAATCAATTTTGAAAGTATGAAATGATAGTACTCTATGATTTACACTACTCATAAACCAAGAAGAAAAAAGAAGGGGGCTAAGATTGGGAAAGGACTCAAAAGGTTGTCACATTAAAAATAGCTACAGCAACAGGGGATGCTGAGTCTGAAAAGACCAGGGAACATGATAGCTGTCTTCACACATCTCAAGGGCATGCCCAAATGCAGAACTAAGGCCACAAATGACAGCTAAAGGAAGATAGAATTTGCCTCAGTGTAAGACATTTCTAAGAATCAGTGTTGTCTGGTGATAGATTGGGTTGTCTTGAGATTATGAGTGGCTGGCTACTGTAGGAGTTCAGACATTGACTTTTTGAACTCTAGGTCAGGTTGTTGCAGGGAACATCCCTGCACCAGGTGCTATACTAAACATATTTGTTATATTTTTGGCCATCCAATATCCCTTTACTCTTTTCCTAGTAACAGCCTCCTAGTTTTCTTTGAAGGCCAGCTCTTCCCCAACACTCAGATGATTCTGGGGGGTCTGACTCCCTGTCTAGCTCTAGGGATGGAACAATAATCCACTCCTAACCAGCTGGAGCACTGTGGTCCCCTGAAATGGTGACTGGTTCAATAATGAGCAAAACTCCAAGTTAAGCCAACCAGAGTCAAAGAGATTAAACTCTGCAACTTTTTGCTTAATTTTTTTTCTTCCACTAGACTAGTCGTGAGAATGTGAAGCAGAAAATACAAACTCAGAGATACTAAAGAGAACGGAAGAAAATTTCAAAATTTTCTTATTAATATCCTCAGAGAGATTAAGAAAGGTATTACATTTATGAAACGAGAGTATGATGCAATAGAAAAATAACATTCAGATACCAAGAAAGAGTTCTTAAAAATTAAAAGACATGATGTTAGTAATAAAAATTTATTTGAAAAGTTGAAGGATAAATGTGAGGAAATATACCAAAAGTAGAACAAAAAGAAGACAGAGATGAATAATAGACAGAGAGACAGTCCAAGAGGATTAACATGCTAAAAAATAGAGACTCCCCCCTAAAAAGAGACTATAGAAAATGGAAACAAATAAATTATGAACCAATAAATAAATAATACAAGAAAAATTCCTAGAATTGAAGACAGCACTGTTCATAGTAAAAGGTCCTATCCCTGAAAGCACAGCAAAAATAAAAAAGGCTACACTAAGATACAGCATCATTGTCTCTGAAGATAAAATTCTTATTACCACAGAGCTTGGAAGAAAGTAAAAGTCAAAACGTAATAGTAAAGAAGGTTCTCGCCCAGATTCTGAAATGCAAACAATGTCCTGCTTTCATAATACTCCTGTTTTATAATTTCTCTTAAACAATTAAGAGCTAACGAATACCATAAAAGCATTAAAAGAGCTTGATATTTTAAGGAATTCTATAGGGGCTTTCTTCATAAACTCATTATAGCAACCAAGTTCCCTTGGTCTAACAGAGGCTAGAAGACAAAGTAGGTGACCAAAGAAAGAGAAACTATTAAACAGTCTTCCCCTGGATAGTGAATGCAAACTGATTACATATAATACCGGAACACTACATATGACCAGCAAATTTATCAAGATTGACTTCCTAAAGATTCCAATTTTCCCTTGATAAAGGACTACACACAAATTTTTATTAACATCACAACTGTGTAAAAATATATCTATAATATGGCCTACCATGACAATCTGCACAAATTAAAACAAGTGTTGATTGTATATTTCTTTTGATGATTTTTTATTCAAAATTGTCCATAACACTGTTATATTAGTTTTACAATTAAAAAGCTTAAATTCTTTTTCTTTTCCCTTTATAATGATTGGCTCCAAGTATAAAATGATAACTTTAATTCAATTTATTTAGTCTCATGACATGTTGCAACATAATTTTATGAAGACCTAAGTGTTCCACAGAGCACTGGGGAGAGGTAAAATGTTAAGGGATGGTTAAGCTCTGCAAAGTTGAATAGAATAGTATTTGGATGTTAAGATATAATTACAGACCACCAAGGATATGGTACAAATTGTACCCAATCCCACCTCTTCATACTTAGCTAGGAACAGAGTGCCTCAGTGAGATATGGATTAATAAAATAGTAAAAAAAATGAGAGGCGGAGCCAAGATGGCAGAATAGACAGATGCTTCCATCGAGCCCTCTTTACAACAAAGAGCCAAAAAACAAGTGAAACGAGTATATTTGTGACAAGCTGGGAGCCCTGAGCATCAAAGAAAAGCTTAGACAGTGAACTGAGGGGCAGGGAGAGGAAGAGGCCATTCAGAAGTGGAGAGGAGTCACCGGACCTGAATCGCGGAGAGCCCTCAGGCACCATTCCCGGAGCGGCAGCGGCAGCAGCGGCGGCAGGCTGGTCTTAGCGTTTGGCCGCAGTTTCCTTGGGGAGAAGCAGCCAGCCACACAGACCACTCACACCTCTGGGACCTGAGGAGAACAGCGCTCTCAGTGTATATTTTACTGCGCCCCCCAGCCCCGATCCCCAAGCCAGCTTCAGTGGCTGAATCCCTAGGCCTGAGATAGACCCTGGTGAGCACCTAGGGCCATCCTCCTGACCTTGGGCAAGGAAAAAATTTGCAACTGGGGGAAAGGATAATTTGCCAGCTCCATTAACTGTGGAAACTTAGGACAGAAGTGGCTCCTGTCCAGGCATAAACCGTCCCTGGACCTTGAGCACCTTTCCCTTCTGCATGGACCTGTGTGGGCCTATTTTGGGAGAATAGGTCCTTGTTGGCAAACTCCAACCATTTTAGCGGTGCTGCGGTGGAGAGGTGGGTGTTTGACGTTCGACATTGCTTTGCCTATTAAGGTCCTCACCTACCCACAACAGGGACCTAAGGACTGGTGGCTCCACTTAGGTCGCCCAGCCAGTCACAACAGGGGTCCAGGGATAACTGGTACCTCCCAGTCCTTACAACAAAAACTTTGGGTGCCCACGGTCCCTCTGCAGAGCCCACCCACCAGCATGCTCTAGGGAACAGAGACGTGTTTTCCTCAGAGACACTTGGGGGTCGGTTCTCAGCCCCCTGCCTTGTTCAGAGCGTGACACCCTCCTGCAATCAGATACGGGTATATACGCCAATCACCCCTGCCCCTCTAAGACTGTAGGACAGAGCCTGTGCTACTCACTTGATATCAGCTACCTGGAAACCTGAGCTGAATTCATACAAGAAAACTGAATGGACTCCTAGACTCATATACCTGATAACATCTCTAGCCAGTTGGGGACAGGACACCAGAGCTCCAAAGGCGAAAATAATCAAGCTAGCTCACTCAAGCAACCCATAGGGGTATACCAAAACAAAACAAAACAAGCAGCTATGACACTGTAAGCAACCATAAACTAATACAATAACTTACAGATGGCTTGGAGACAACAGTCAATATCAGGTCACATAAAGAAACAGACCATAATCACCTCAACAGGCTCTCAAAACAAAGAATCCAGGGATCTTTTAGATGAAAGTGCATTCCTGGAATTACCAGATGCAAAATACAAAAGTTTAATATAGAGAACCCTTCAAGACATCAGGAAGGAAATGAGGCAATACGCAGAACAAGCCAAGGAACACACAGATAAAGCAACTGAAGAAATTAGAAAGATTATTCAGGAACATAATGAAAAGTTTAATAAGCTGGAAAAATCCATAGACAGACAGCAATCAGAATTTCAGAAGATTAACAATAAAATTACAGAATTAGATAACTCAATAGAAAGAGGAGCAGAACTGAGCAAGTAGAAGCTAGAATTTCTGAACTCAAAGATAAATCACTTGGCACTAATATATTTGAAGAAAAATCAGATAAAAGAATTTAAAAAAATGAAGAAACCTTAAGAATCATGTAGGACTCTATCAAGAGTAATAACCTACGAGTGATTGGAGTACCGGAACAGGGAGGGATAACAGAAAATACAGAGAAAATTGTTGAGGATTTGTTGGCAGAAAACATCCCTGATATTGTGAAATATGAGAAGATATCTATCCAAGATGCTTATCGTACTCCACATAAAGGTAGATCTTAAAAGAAAATCACCAAGATATATTATAATCAAGCTTGCCAAAACCAAAGATAAAGAGACAATTATAAGGGCAGCAAGGGATAAAAGAAAAGTCACCTACAAGGCAGAGCCAATAAGAATAAGCTCGGACTATTCGGCAGAAACCATGTAGGCAAGAAGGCAATGGGATGACATATTTTAAAAATTGAAGGAAAAAAATTGCCTGCCAAGAATCATATATCCGTCAAAACTGTCTCTTAAATATGAAGGTGAAATTAAGACATTTCCAGATAAACACAAGTTGAGGGAATTCGTAAAAACCAAACCAAAACTACAAGAAATACTAAAGGGAGTTCTTTGGTTAGAAAATCAATAATATCAGGTATCGACCCAAGACCAGAACACCGGGCAAAGCAACCAGAAGTCAACCCAGACAGGGAAATCCAAAAAAAAAAAAACCAAGCAAGATTTAAAAAAAAAAAAAAAAAAAGCCCAACACAGGGTAACAGCGATGTTATTATATAAAAGAAGACAACATTAAAATAATAAAGAGGGACTAAGAAATGTAATCATACACCTTCCATATGGACAGGAAGATACGGCAATACAAACAAATAAAAGTTAGTTATAAATTTAGAAAAATAAGGGTAAATAGTAAGGTAACCACAAAGGAGACAAACTATCCTACTCATCAAAATAAAATACAAGGGAAAAATACGGACTCAGCAGAAACAAAATCAACAACAACAAATACGAGGAAAGGACAATATATTAAAAAAATCTTATCAGCACATAAAATCAAGTGGGAAAAATAAGCTGTCAACACACAAAAAAGAAATCAAAATGACAGCACTAAATTCATACCTATCCATAATTACCCTGAATGTAAATGGACTAAATGCACCAATAAAGAGACAGAGAGTGGCAGAGTGGATTAAAAAACAAGATCCGTCTATATGCTGCCTACAAGAGACAAACCTTAGACTTAGAGACACAAAAACACTAAAGCTCAAAGGATGGAAAAAAAAAATATCAAGCAAACAACAATCAAAAAAGAGCAGGAGTGGCAATATTAATTTCTGACAAAATAGACTTTAAAGTTAAATCCATCAGAAAGGATAAGGAAGGACACTATATAATGATTAAAGGGACAATACACCAAGAAGATATAACAATATTAAATATTTATGCACCTAATGACCGGGCTGCAAGATACATAAGACAAAGTCTATCAGCACTGAAAAGTGAGATAGACAGCTCCACAATAATAGTAGTAGACTTCAACACACCACTTTCAGCGAAGGACAGGACATCCAGAAAGAAGCTCAATAAAGACACGGAAGATCTAAATGCCACAATCAACCAACGTGACCTTGTAGACATACACAGAACACTCCACCCAAAGCAACCAACTATACTTTCTTTTCTAGTACACATGGAACATTCTCTAGAATAGACCACATATAAGGTCATAAGACAAGCCTTAGCAGAATCCAAAACAGTGAAATATTACAAAGCATCTTCTCTGACCAGAAGGCCATAAAAGTGGAAATCAATAACAGGAAAAGCAGGGAAAAGAAATCAAACACTTGGAAACTGAACAATACCCTGCTCAAAAAAGACTGGATTATAGAAGACATTAAGGATGGAATAAAGAAATTCATAGACTCCAATGAGAATGACAACACTTCCTATCAGAACTTTTGGGACACAGCAAAAGTGGTGCTCAGAGGACAATTTATATCAATAAATGCACACATCTAAAAAGAAGAAAGGGCCAAAATCAAAGAACTATCCCTACAACTTGAACAAATAGAAAGAGAGTAACAAAAGAAACCCAAAGGCACCAGAAGAAAACAAATAATAAAAACCAGAGCTGAACTAAATGAAACAGACAACAGAAAAACAATTGACAGAGTTAATAAGACCAAAAGCTGTTTTTTTGAAAAACTCAACAAAATTGATAAACCATTGACCAAACTGAAAAAAGAAAAACAGGAGAGGAAGCAAATAACCCAAATAAGGAATGAGATGGGCGATATCACAACAGACCCAACTGAAATTAACAGAATCATATCAGATTACTATGAAAACCTATACTCAAACAAATTTGAAAACCAAGAAGAAATGGATGAGTTCCTAGACACACACTACCTACCTACACTAACACAAACAGAGGTAGAACAACTAAATAGACCCATAAAAAAAGAAGAGATTGAAAAGGTAATCAAAAACTCCCAACAAAAAAGAGCCCTGGTCCAGACGGCTTCACTGCAGAGTTCTACCAAACTTTCAGAGAAGAGTTAACACTGCTACTACTAAAGGTATTTCAGAGCATAGAAAAGGACGGAATACTACCAAACTCATTCTATGAAGCCACCATATCGCTGATACAAAAACCGAGTAAAGACACCACAAAAAAAGAAAACTATAGACCTATATCCCTCATGAACGTAGATGCAAAAATCTTCAACAAAATTCTAGCCAATAGAATTCAACAACATATCAAAAAAATAATTCACCATGACCAAGTGAGATTCATACCAGGTATGCAGGGATGGTTCAACATTAGAAAAACAATTGATGTAACCACCACATAAATAAAATAAAAGACAAGAATCACATGATTTTATCAGTTGATGCAGAAAAGGCATTTGACAAAGTTCAAAACTCATTCATGATAAAAACTCTCAGCAAAATAGGAATAGAAGGAAAATTCCTCAGCATAATAAAGGGCATTTATACAAAGCCAACGGCCAACATCACCCTAAATGGAGAGAACCTGAAAACATTCCCACTGAGTTCGGGAACCAGACAAGGATGCCTTTTATCACCACTCTTACTCAACATTGTGCTGGAAGTCCTAGCCAGAGCAACTAGGCTAGATAAAGAAATAAAGGGCAACCAGACTGGCACGGAAGAAATAAAAGTATCTCTATTTGCAGATGACATGTTCTTATACACAGAAAACACTAAGGAATCCTCCAGAAAAGTACTGAAACTAATAGAAGAGTTCAGCAGAGTATCGGGATACAAGATAAACATACAAAAATCAGTTGGATTCCTCTACACCAACAAAAAGAACATCGAAGAGGAAATCACCAAATCAATGCCATTTACAGTAGCCCCCAAGAAGATAAAATACTTAGGAATAAATCTTACCAGAGATGTAAAAGACTTATACAAAGAAAACTTCAGTACACTTCTGCAAGAAACCTAAAGAGACTTACATAAGTGGAAGAACATACCTTGCTCGTGGATAGGAAGACTTAACGTTATAAAAATGTTTATTCTCCCAAAAGTGATCTATACATTTAATGCAATTCCGATCTAAATCCCAAGGACATTCTTTAAGGAGATGGAGAAATAAATTACCAATTTCATATGGAAGGGGAAGAGGTCTCGGATAAATAAGGCGTTACTGAAAAAGAAGAACAAAGTGGGAGGCCTTACTTGACCTGATTTTAGAACCTATTATACTGCCGCAGTAGTCAAAACTGCCTGCTACTGGTACAACAACAGATACATGGACCAATGGAACAGAATTGAGAATCCAGACATAAATCCATTCACATATGAGCAGTTGATATTTGACAAAGGCCCCAAAACAGTTAAATGGGGAAAAGACAGTCTTTTTAACAACTGGTACTGGCATAACTGGAGATCCATCTGCAAAAAAATGAAACAAGACCCATACCTCACTCCATGCACAAAAACTAACTCAAAATGGATCAAAGACCTAAATATAAAATCTAAAATGATAAAGATTATGGAAGAAAAAATAGGGACAATGCTAGGAGCCCTAATACATGGCATAAATAGTATACAAAACATTTTTAAGAATGTAGAAGAAAAACTAGATAACTGAGAGCTCCTAAAAATCAAACACTTATGCTCATCCAAAGACTTCACCAAAAGAGTAAAAAGACTGCCTACAGACTGGGAAAAAGTTTTTAGCTATGACATTTCTGATCAGCGCCTGATCTCCAAAATCTACATAATACTGCAAAAGCTCAACTGCAAAAAGACAAATAACCCAATTAAAAAGTGGGGAAAAGATATGAATAGACACTTCACTAAAGAAGACATTCAGGTAGCTAACAAATATACGAGAAAATGTTCACTATCATTAGCCATTAGAGAAATGCAGATCAAAACTACAATGAGATTTCATCTCACTCCAACAAGGCCAGTGTTAATCCAAAAAACACAAAATAAAAAAATGTTGGAGAGGCTGTGGAGAGATTGGAACACTTCTACACTGCTGGTGGGAATGTCAAATGGTACAAGCAGTTTGGAAATTGATTTGGCGCTTCCTTAAAAAGTTAGAAATAGAAGTACCATATGATCCAGCAATCCCACTCCTCGGAATATATCCTAGAGAAATAAGAGCGTTTACACGAACAGATATATGCACACCCATGTTTATTGCAGCACTGTTTACAACAGCAGAAAGATGGATGCAACCAAGGTGCCCATCAACAGATGAATGGATAAATAAATTATGGTATATTCACACAATGGAATACTACGCATCGATAAAGAACAGTGAGGAATCTGAGAAACATTTCATAACATGGACGAACCTGGAAGGCATTATGCTGAGTGAAATTAGTCAGATGCAAAAGGACAAATATTGTATAAGACCACTATTATAAGAACTTGAGAAATAGTTTAAACTGAGAAGAAAACATTCTTTTGTGGTTATAAGAGTGGGGAGGGAGGGAGAGTGGGAGAGGGGTATTCACTAATTAGATAGTAGATAAGAACTACTTTAGGTGACGGGAAAGACAGCACACAATACAGGGGAGTTCAGCACAATTGGACTAAACCAAAAGCAAAGAAGTTTCCTGAATAAACTGAATGCTTCGAAGGCCAGCGTAGCAGGGACAGGGGTCTGGGGACCATGGTTTCAGGGGACATCTAAGTCAATTGGCATAATAAAATCTATTAACAAAACATTCTGCATACCACTTTGAGGCGTGGTGTCTGGGGTCTTAAAAGCTAGCAAGCAGCCATCTAAGATGCATCAATTGGTCTCAACCCACCTGGATCAAAGGAGGATGAAGAACAGCAAGGATACAAGATGATTACGAGCCCAAGAGACAGAAAAGGCCACATGAACCAGAGACTACATCATCCTAAGACCAGAAAAACTAGATGGTGCCTGACTACAACCGATGACTGCCCTGACAGGGAACACAACAGAGAACCCCTGAGGGAGCAGGAAAACAGTGGGATGCAGACCCCAAATTCTCATAAGACCAGACTTAATGGTCTGACTGAGACTGGAGGGACCCCGGTGGTCATGGCCTCCAGACCTTCTGTTGGCCCAGGACAGGAACCATTCCCAAAGTCAACTCTTCAGACATGGATTGGACTGGACAATGGGTTGGAGAGGGATGCTGGTGAGGAGTGAACCTCTGGGATCAGGTGGACACTTGAGACTATGTTGGCATCTCCTGCCTGGAGAAGAGATGAGAGGGTGGAGGGGGTTAAAAGCTGGTGAAAAGGACACAAAAAGAGAGAGTGGAGGGAGAGAGCAGGCTGTCTCATTAGGGGGAGAGTAATTGGGAGTGTGCATCAAGGTATATGGGCTTTTGTGTGACAGATTGACTTGATTTGTAAACTTTCATTTAAAGCACAACAAAAATTATTTAAAATAATAATAATAATTCTGGAAGAATCAAATCTCCCTGGTTAAAATTATCAAAACTGGAAGAATTATTACTAAATTTAATAAAGGAATCCCTCTCTATCTATAATGCAGTAGGATCTGTTCTACTCATGTGCCATTTATTTAATTGAAACCTGCTTTTTATTTTCACTTTGTTTTTTCCAAGAATATGTGTCCAAATACTCCATATCCCCAAAAGGGATATGCCAAAAGGCTCCACAGAGGAGTTGAACTGGGTGTCCAAGGAGCTATAAGCTTTAGAAAAGCAGAGAGGAGAATAGCGGGCAGGGAAGGGTAAAATGAGCTAGCAAGGCATCAGAAGAAGGAATACATGTGGCTGGTTTTCATTCCTGGAAACGACTTGACCAGTGGGGAGAGTGGCTCTACTCACACAGAATAACTCCAGCCAGGATGGGAAAGCAAAATCTACCAGGATCTTGGAAATCTCTTCCTGTTCTTTTTTAAACTTTGTGATTCAGTCATTGCCTTACCTTGCAAAATTTTGAAAATTATCTGCATGGAACATGACTTTGGTAATACCCTGGGTGAATTCTCTTGCATAGTTGCAAGCATACTCAACCTTAAACATGATCAAGGAACACTTAAAAGTCAGCCATCAGAAAGGGGTTCTAACCAAAAGTAGATTCCTCCTCCCACCCTATCAGAAGCCTTGACGCATAAATATTTTCCCAAAGAACTTAGAGATATGGATATTACATTAGTATAAAGACCACATAATCCACTTTAGCGTTTCACGCTTAAAATTTTTTCCTTTGAGTTAGAAGCAAAACTGAAAGTTAGAGCAATCTTAATTTTTCAGTTATTAACCTCCCCAATTGCCAAAAATAGAACATCCTGACTAAAATCTATAAACCATCAAATTATCCTATTACACCAAAAACCAAACCAAACCCACTGCCGTCGAGTCAATTCCGACTCATAGCAATGCTGTAGGACAGAGTAGAACTGCCCCATGGAGTTGCCAAGGAGCACCTAGAGGATTTGAACTGCCAACATCTTGAATTATCATTAAATATTATACTTCAGTACAAAATGTAACAGTCCTTTCCATAACACTACTATATAAAAACACTCAACAAATAGTTCCAAAATTCTAAAAAATATATTTTTAATATTGTATATACCAAGTAACCTCTCCTTAGTTTTCTTTATTCCTTCTACGTATGTGTCTTAGTCATCTAAAAATGTGTCTTAGTCATCTAGTGCTGCCATAATAGAAATATCACAAGTGGATGGCTTTAACAAAAACAAATTTACTTCCTCACAGTAAAGTAGGCTAAAAGTCCAAATTCAAGGCATCAGCTCCAGAGGAATGCTTTCTCTTTCTGTCTGCTCTGGAGGAAGCTCCTTGTCCTCCATCTTCCCCCTGGTCGAGGAGCTTCTCAGGCACAGGGACCCAGGTCCAAAGGACGCTCTCTGCTCCTGCTGCTGCTTTCTTGGTGGTATAAGGTCCCCAACTCTCTGCTTGCTTCCTTTTCCTTTTTGTCTCTTGAGAGATAAAAGGTGGTGCGGGCCACACCCCAGGGAAACTCCCTTTATATTGGAACAGGGAGGTGACCTGGATAAGGGTGGTGTTACAATCCCAACCTAATCCTCTCAACATAAAATTACAATCACAAAATGGAGGATGACTACGTAATACTGGGAATCATGGCCTAACCAAGTTGACAGATATTTTGGGGGGACGCAATTCAATCCATGACAGTTTGTTAAGTAGGAGATATAACCTCAACCTTAAACAGCTATTGTTTGAAATCTTTTTTCCCTCAGTAACATACGTTGAACTTTTGCAGCTAAGGCTTGTCTCAGTTTTGCCGGGGTTGAATCTAGTCTTGGTCCTAGGATACCTCTACTGCTAGTCATCAGCCTGGTTTGGAGACCACTTCCCTTTCCCTGTAGATCCTGTGCTCATCCAGGAATGTAACTTTAAAAAACAGTCAGAAATTCTATCTTGGGCCTAAATCAAATGATAGCAAAAATCAACTCTAAATGGCAATAGCACGCAGAAGAGATGAGTTATCCTGAAGCATTTCAGTGCTTTCAGCATACCCGTCTGTCAATAACAGAACATTAAACCAAGCTGCATGTGAGTGAGGCCTGAGAAAGCAGGCTGCTTTTAAATCTTAGCTTCAAATCTAAATGAGTCACTTTCCCTCCTTCCAAATGCCTTATTGATTATTCAGGTGGTGGGAGTGAGGGAAAGGGTCCATATAACTAATATTTGTCCACATGTCGAGCAAACACCTTGAACTGGAGGAATAATTCAGTGGCACAGTGGTTAAGCCTTTGGCTGCTAATCAAAAGGTCAGCAGTTCAAATCCATTAGCTGCTCCTTGGAAACCCTTGGGGCAGTTCTACCCTGTCCTGTAGGGTCACTATGAGTCGGAACCAACTCCATGGCAAAGGGTTTGTTTTATTTTGTTTTACCAGATAAGGGCACCAACTAGGGTGACATGTCAAATTGCAACCTGATTCTGCTAGGCATTATCAATACCCAGATCAAAGGGAGAAGAAAACTTCATCGGGTACAATCGTAGAGCGGGAAGAATTCATTTAAAGACTGCAGCTACTTTACAGTTCTGGCAGGAAAGCCTACATTTTATGATGAATGTGCTATAACATGCTCACATGGCATCTAAGTTCCAGAAGTTATAGCTGGAGTTTCAGGAAGGCGAGATTTTCTACAGGATAAGAAAGTTTGAAGATTTAGTCCCCTTGTTTCCCTCTTCCCTGGGTCCCACATTTGGAGAAAGTGAGGTTTGGACCTGGCTCTGAGACTGTCCTGTTCTTATGGGACTCTGTTGTCCAGCAGCATCTCAACATCTGATCAGTCTTTCTGTGTGGCCACGTCTGGCCTCACGACCCAATTCTATTACTGCTCTGGCCTCTTATACAAAGGGAAACTTTGTGATCTCAGCTCTGAGAACCAGATACGGCCCTTTGCCAATCCCTTTTCCACCCTGCCTGTCTTTCCTGCCAAATAACACAGTTAGTTCTTCAGGAGTGGTATCTGATTATAATCCCTGCTCCTCCACTAACTGGCTATGCAATTTGGGGTAAAATCATTTAGGCAGCCTGAACCACAATTTTCTTACTTGTAAAATAATGGGTTTGGATGAGATGGTTCCCAAGGTCTCTTTGAATCCTGAGATACCGTGCCTTTTTGTCAGGCTCTTGGAGACTGTGGCCTGTCCCTGATTAGTCCTTTGTCCGTTGCAAGGGTGACTAGCAATTCAGCACACTGAATAAACATGTTAGAACACAACATTCTTTGTAAAATATAGGCTTTCCGATTAGTTGGACCCTTAGAGTAGCTGCAGTCTTTGAATTAATTCTTTCTGCTCTAGAATCGGACCAGGTGTGGAATAAAATTTTTTTCTTGCATAATACCACGTCTCTTGTTCTCACATGGAGAATGAAACAGCTAGAGTTTTTGCAAATAATGAAATCAGCACTGGCTAACTTACACAGAAGAGAAATTCATTGGAAGCGTATCAGATGGCTTAGAGGATGTCAGGAAGGCTGGAGACCTAGCCTTGGGAACAGGAATTGAGGGAGGCATGGCACAGCCAACAGCCCTCTACAGGCCCGTCAGCTGAAGATGCTGGCCCTGGGTTCATCAGCCCTGGACACTTGCTACCATCCACTGACATCTCAGTTCCATCTCAGCCATGAGAATGAGCTCTATCTCTGACGTTGTGATTATTTCCTGAAGATCCAACGTCCTGGGAAAGTCCTGATTGACTGAGCCTTGATCAAATGTCCACACACAAGGTCAAGGGATCTGGGAGGGGATTATCTGTCCCCTTCAGCTTCCAGAGTAAGAAGCAAGATATTGCCCTCCAATGATCTTAGATTCAACAAAATGGAAAAGGTGTTTGGATGCTGGACAACCAAAAATGACAAATGTTCACAATTTTCTCACTTATGATTATAAATTTAACACATCCTGGAGGCTGATGTAAGAGGTCTAATAATGCTACGGAGAGGTTTACTTCTGATTAATTATTCCAGCATTACTTCAGCGCTTCATTGAATTACATGAATCAATAGTTGGTCCAGTTAATGAAAATATATTCCTCAGAATACTGACTAATTTATTGGGCTGACTTTTCATTTTTACAGGGGCTCCTCTGCATGACAAAATGAGTATTTAGCGTGAATAATGACTCACTGAAAGAAAAACACATCTTTCTGAGCACAGGCTGTCACTGATTTTAAAGTAAAAATAATAGCTGGTATTTAGTCCTCATCCAGCATTCTTCAAAAATCTGATTTTATTTGCCTAAGATGTTGCTTTGTCCTAGTTTTATAGATTAGCTCTGCGATGTCTAAGTTACCTGGAATTTAGGTACCAGATGTCAGAGAGGACACCAGAGCCAAGTCCAGAAACAGATCTATCCCAGAAGCAATTCTTCCACCCTGAAAACAAAAGTGGCAAGAAGGCTCCCACCAGGTTGCTGCCCATTAGGTGGGACCCCTCCCAAGGCCAAGGTAACAATAGAGAGTTATGTCATGGAGATCAGGAATTGAGACAGTCTTTTTTCAGAGTAGAAGTCAAACTCACAAAGAGGAACTTGTCTGAGGAACTGCAGGGACATCACCATGTAAGAGGCCTTTTATTTTTGTTTTTAAGATATTCAGAGGCCAGCTCTTTAGCTCTTTAAGGAGCTAAAGAGAAGTAAACAACTGGCAACCCAGAGTCCTCTGCCCTCAGAACTTGAAGCTCCTCCCCATACCAGTCCTCACAGTACCTCGGACTCTTAGACCCACAGAGGAAGCGAGTTACACTGACTGCTCAGGGAACTATTTCTTCTGGTGAAACGAATGAATTCTTTAGGATGCTGGTTTGGACGTGTGTAATAGACACTCTCAAATAGCAATGGCTTACATAGGATACAAGTTTATTTCTCTCCATGATAAGGTTCCCCTACTCTCCACTGAAATGATACCAATTCATTCTTCAGGTCTCAATGGAAACATCATTTCCTCTGAGGAGCTTTCCCTGATGCCCCTAAACAAGCTGAGGTGCTACTGCTTCCTGGTGTGAATGTCTTCTAACTCCTAGCAGTTATCACGTGTTATTGTGTGGGTTGTTTAAATTTCCCCTCACATTAGACTTAGCAGCAGGAGGGTAGGTACTGTGTTTACCTTGCTCATCACCATATTTAGAGAGTGCCTCTCTCCCACCTGCACATGGCAGGCACTTAATTAGTATTTGTTGAATGTTCTAGAGAGTGGCAGGAATTGAATATTTCTGGTTTAGTTCACAAAGAGTGGTTGCTTAGAAGATTTCAAAATAATAAATAGTATTAAAAACAACGACAACAGTAAAATCCTAACTGCTGATGCCCCTAGCACACCTGCAGATTTGGAATAGTAGGAATAAATGCCTCCATTTGAAAGACCTTAAGTTATAGAGCAAGGGTCCATAAACTTTTTCTTTAAAGTGCCCTGATAAGAAATATTTTAGGCTTTGCAGGCTGTACCATCTTTGTTGTAGCTACTCAACTCGGCCCTGATAGTGCAAAAACAATCATAGACAACGTGTAAACAAATGAGTAAGGCTGTGTTCCAATAAAACTTCATTGGTGGACACTGAAATTGAAATTTCATATAATTTTCATGTATCATAAAATATTATTCTTTTGATATTTTGGAATCCCAGGATGGACCAAATGGTTAAGCGCTCTTCTACTAGCTGAAATCTGGTGGCTGGCACCACCCAGGGGCACTTTGGGGGCCAGGCCTGGCAATTTGCTTCCAAAAGGTCACAGCCTTTAAAACTCTATGGAGTAGTTCCACTCTGCACACATGAAGCTGCCATGAGTCCAAATCAACTCGCCAGCAACTAACAACAACAATGATATAAAAGCATTCTTAGCTCATGGACCTTGCAAAAACCAGTGGTGGCTGGATTTGGCCCCATGGGCCATAGTTTACCAACCCCTGTTAGAAAGCACATTTTTGGCGGAGAAGAATCTCTAGATTTGGTTCATCTCTTTATTCCTTTGTGTTCAACACATTTGGTGCAACTCGCATTAAAACCACATGCTATGTCCCCAGTACTGGATCAGAGGCAGCAGGGAGGCAAACACAGTTCAGACGTGGTCTCTGCCTCCAAGACTGTGTGACATGGACCCAAATAACTGTAATATAAGGCTGGCTGTGGTAAGAGCCCTAGAGAATCCACAAACTGCAATTGTAGTTGCTGGTTGAGGGGATCAGGAAACAGTTCATGACAAGGCAGCATCTGAGAGGTATAGGTGAGTCAAGTGGCAAGTTTTGGGGAACCAGCAGGATCCAGTCTTGTGAGGCCCAGGATGAATCTCACAAAGGATTGTGGGAATTATGGCTGGGAAGGCAGCCAGTGTCGGCGGAGCATGGGGACCCTTGGGTCCCAGCAAAAGCATACTCTGTGACAACAGATAACCACTGGGGGTGGTTAAACTGGGTACTCTCCACAACTAATTGGTTTTTTAATGTTCTAATTTTCAAGTCATTAAAAAATGGTTTCTGACGGTATTTAGGTTCCTTTAATGTTAGACATATACCAAACAATCCATTTGGTCAATTTTCCTGAGTAAATGCACTGAGTTCAAGGAGGCATGTTGTTAGGTGCTGTGGAGTGGATTCCAACTCATAGCAACCCATGTGACAGAGCAGAACTGCCCCATGGGGTTTTCTTGGCTGTAATATTTATGGCTAGTTTTTTTTTTTTTTTTTTTTAATATTTATGGCAGCAAATTGCCTGGTTTTTCTTCCACAGAGTTGCTAGAACTTAACCCTTTATGCCACCAGAGCTCCTTCAAGGAAGCATAAGGGGGGAAAATGCCATCAGTGTACTCCAAGAAAAGAGAGTCAGTATCTTCCCAGGGGCCGAAGTTCACAAAAGGAGCAATTGGATGGGAAGAGAAAACATAAAGCAAGAGTAATACTATACTGCTTAAGGGGCCTTGAGTTTATGTTAACAGTGGTAGAATGGCTTGGAAAAGGAAAAAGAATGGTTACACAACTTGGAGAATGTAATCAGTGTTACTGAATTGTACATGTAGAAATAGTTGAGACGGCATATTTTTGTTAGGTATATTTTCACCACGATAAAAAAAAAAGAAATTTAAACACACCAACCAAAAGAATAAAATTATAATTTCAAATATTTACCAAGATTTTAGGAAAACTCTGGGCCTCTGTCAATCACAAAACGCCCTCCCTCACTCTGTATTAAATAAGAAACCCCTATTTTGTGCTTCAGGAGAAAATGACTAAAAATACTGTCCCTTTCCCTTTAGCTTAGAAATGGGAATCTCACTGGAAATCAGGAACAGGAAAATAATAAATTACTCTTTCATCTTAACATAAAATATAGGAGGCAGGAAAATCTACTCATGTTTCAAGAATGGAAACTAAAATTTTCCTTCATTTGGTTGTAAAGTGCCATGTTGCTCATCCAGCCAAAATTCAGGACGAATCTCCTTGAGTGCCTCGTATTAAGAGATAGCATCTTGGGACATAGAATGCTCAGAAAATGATAGTGGCTTTAATCCGCATACAGTGATCATCTCCTCAAGCTGACACACAGTCTGTCTCGTAGGAGATGAGGCGAAGATTGCTGGGACCCAAATGAGCCCTGTCTGGGGAGGAGAGTCAGGCAGAACAATGCAGCTCAGCCTCACATTTCAGAATTCACCCAGCTACTATATTTTTACGCAAATAATGCGAACATTGTAAATTTGTTTGCCAACCTTGCCCTCCCCTGCCAAGGTATTTTCGTAAGCATGCTATTCTAATTTTTTTTTTTTTACAGCAACACGTAAAAAAAAAATTGACATAGCTGCACTTATGAAAATACCTGTTGGGGAGAGAGAATGGTTGGCAAACAAACGTAAAAGGCTCACGTTATTAGGGTAAAAATACAGTACTCCTTTATGCCAGCTTTACCCATCACATTTCTCTTCTCCCTGGTCAGAGGATTAGTAATTACGGACTCAAGCGCAGGCCAAATGCCAATCAGTACTGAATTTGTACAAACTACAGTGTGGCATTATTAACAGTTCAAGTTAATTAATTCCTTTTTTAATTTTTGAACAAGCTTTACATTTATATCACTCAAACTTCACAACAGAGTCAAAACAGTACTCAAGAAAAAGAGTCAATTTCAGTAAATGCTATAACATATACCGTTTTGCAACAACAGTAAAAAACATCCAAAAAATAAGTGTGTGGTTATGTAGGTAGATATGGATGCATATATGTGCATGGGAAGGCATATGGGTATATGCACGTGCATGTGTAGATGTATCTATAGGCTTATGTATATACACGTTTGTGTGTGCTATGTATATATCCACATATACAACAAACCACACAGGGTGCACAGTTACAGAGGCTCCTTAGACATAGCCAAACAACTTGCAGGTTTGGTTTACTGGATTAGAAGGCTTGGGAATAGTCTCGGGGGACCACTTAGTCAATTGGCATAACATAGTTCACAAAGATAATGTATTACATCCTAGTTTGGTGAGTAGCATCTGGGGTCTTAAAAGCCTGTGAGCAGCCATCTAAGATACAACTACTGGTCTCTACTCATGTGGCGCAAAAGAGAATGAAGGAAATCAAAGGCTCAAAGAAAAAACTAATCTACCAGACTAACAGCCCACATGAACCACAGCCTCTTCTAACCTGAGAGCAGAAGAACTAGATGGTGCCCAGCTATCACTACTGACCTGGCCAGGGACACAATAGAAGGTCCCAGATAGAATAGAAAAATGTAGAACAAAACTCAAATTCCTAAAAAAGGCCAGGCCTACTGGACAGAAAAAGACTAGAGGGACCCCAGAGACTATCACCATAGGATTACCTTTGAACTTGGAATTCAAGTTATTTCTGCAGGTCGCCTTTCAGCCAAATAATAGATTGGCTTATTAAATAAACAATATCACCTGTGAGTAATGTACTCCCTTAAACATTAACTATATGGGAGCCAAGAGTCAACACTTATCCAAAAGCAAAGATGAGAAGGCAAGGAGGGGAAGGGAAGCTAGATCAATGGAAACAGAACAAACAGAATGGAAATAATGAGAATAGTGACACATTGTAAAAACTAAGCAATGACATGGAACAATCTGTATCAAAACTGTTAAAAGGGAATCTAATTTGCTGCATAAACTTTCACCTAAGACACAATAAAATATTCTTTAAAAAAAAGAATCAAAACAAAATTCCCTCCCACCACCATCCCTCAGCCACTCAGTTCCCCTCACTATAGGGAGCCAACATTATTATAATTACCTAAGTACCCTTTAACAAATCTGTCTTGGAAGAAGTACAGCCAGAATGCTCCTTAGAAGCAAGGGTGGTTTGACTTTGTCTCACATACTTTGGACATGCTATCAGGAGGGACCAGTCCCTGGACAAGGACATCATGCTTGGTAGAGGGTCAGAGAAAAAGAAGAAGACCCTCGATGAGATGGATTGACACAGTGGCTGCAACAATGGGCTCACACGTAACAACGATTGTGAACGTGGCACAGGACCGGGCAGTGCTTCGTTCTGTTGTACGTAGTGTCGCCGTGAGTCAGAACCAACTCGCAGCACCTAACAACAATGTATAACAGGCTGTTACTGCAGAAAAGCTATGCTTAATGGTAGACCTAACTAACTGCCTACCCGGTGAATACTAGACCCTTTCTTAATTTATTTAAGAAACACTTTACAGCATGGCGTCCCTGGGTAGCATAAATGGCTAAAAGCTCAACTACTAGCTGAAAGATTGGCAGTTCAAACCCATGCAGTGGCACCTCAAAAGATAGGCTTGGCCAGGGACTGGAAGGCAGAAGGGAACAGGAAAGCTGATAATAGGAAACACAGGGCTAAGAAGGGAGAGTGCTGACATGTTGTGGGGTTGTTAACCAATGTCATAGAACAATGTGTGTACTAGCTGGTTGATGAGAAACTAGTGTGTTCTGTAAACCTTCACCTAAAGTACAATAAAAAAGAAAAAATTAATAATGATACAATACTTTAGGAACACAGAACATGATATAAATTGCCTGAATAAAAAAGTGGCCAAAAGCTTAGCATCTGTTAAAATATTAAAAAAGGAAGAAGAAGAAGATAGGCCTGGTGATTTGCTTCTGAAAGACTACAGACTTGAAAACCCTATGGAGCAGTGCTACTCTGCACTCACGGGCTCTCCATGAGTCAGAATCAACTTAACGGCAACTAACAACTTGTTCTCTGTGCTTTATAAATATTAACTCATTTTATCTTCCTAATAATCCTCAAGGTAAGTACCATTTCCATCCCCATTTTGTAAATAAGAAAACCAGGACACAGAGAGGTTAAGTTATTGTCCTGGGCCACAGCTAGAAAGTTGTGCTAATCTGCCTTTTTTACCAACACATCTCTGATTTTATTGTAATTTCGGTGGCAGAGCTGTGGCTGGGACGTGACTACATTTCCCAACTTCCCTTGCAGCTACTGTGGCCACATGACTAAGCTTTTTGCTAAAAAATACTTGTTTCCCTTATAAGTAGAGGTAGTCATATGACCCAGTAAGTGGAAATCACTGGGTCAGGCACTAAAGAAAGGTAATGTTTTTTTTCTTTTTATTGTGCTTTAGGTGAAAGTTTACCACTCAATTTCTCATTCAAAAATTTTGTGACATTGGTTGCAATCCCCACAATGTGAGAGCACACTCTCCCTTTCCACTCCGGGTTCCCTGTGTCCATTCATCCAGTTCCCGTTCCTTCCTGCCTTCTTGTCCTGCTTTTGAACAGGAGCTGCCCATTTGGTCTTGTACAATTCTCCAGTGAAGCAATCCAGGCCAGGGCTATTTTTTTGTCAGGAGTTTTTTGTTTTGTTTTGTTTTTTTACCTCTTCAATATTTTCTTTTGTTATGGGTTTGTTATTCTTTTTACCTCAGTTTGTGTTAGTATAGGTAGGTAACGTGTTTCTAGAAATTTGTGCATTTCCTCTAGGTTTTCATTGGAGTACAATTTTTCATAATACTCTCTTATAATCCTTTTTATTTTAGTTGGGTCTGTTGTGATATCACCCATCTCATTTCATGTTTAGGTTATTTGCTTCCTCTTCTGTTTTTCTTTTTCAGTTTGGCCAATGGTTTGTCGATTTTGTCGATCTTTTCAAAGAACAAATTTTGGTCTCGTTGATTCTTTCAATTGTTTTTCTATTCTCTATTTCATTTATTTCTACTCTAATCTTTATTATTTCCTTTCTTCTGGTGCCTGAGGGTTCCTTTTGCTGCTCTCAATTTGTTCTTGTAGGGTTAATGTTTTGATTTTGGCCCTTTCTTCTTTTTGGATGTGTGCATTTATTGCCATAAATTGACCTCTAAGCACTGCTTTTGCTGTGTCCCAAAGGTTTTGGTGAGATGTGTTTTCATTCTCATTTGATTGTATGAACTTTTCTTTTATTCCATCCCTGATTTCTTCTATAACCCAGTAGTTTTTAAGCAAGGTGTTGTTCAGTTTCCACGTATTTGGTATCTTTGCTGTTTCTGTTATTGATTTCTACTTTTATGCTATTACGATCCGAAAAGATGCTTTGTATTATTTCGATGTTTTAGATTCTATTAAGGCTTGCTTCGTGGCCTAAAATG
The DNA here is from genome assembly GCF_030014295.1 of Loxodonta africana. NCBI lineage: Eukaryota > Metazoa > Chordata > Mammalia > Proboscidea > Elephantidae > Loxodonta > Loxodonta africana. The sequence goes on along the minus strand of NC_087343.1, from coordinate 85,389,210 downwards.
TGGTCTATTTTGGCAAATGTTCCATGTATGTTGGAAAAGAATATGTATACTTTGCTGCTCTTGGGTGGAGTGTTCTGTATATGTCTATGAGATCAAGTTGGTTGATTGTGGCATTTAGATCTTTCGTATCTATACTGAGTTTCTTTCTAGATGTTCTGTCCTTCACCAAAAGTGGTATGTTGAGGTCTTCTGCTACTATTGTGGAGCTGTCTATTTCTCTTTTTAATGCTGTTAGAGTTTGTTTTATGTATTTTGGAGGGCTGTCATTGGGTACATATATATTTATTATGGTTATGTCCTTCTGGTGTATTGATCCTTTAATCATTATATGGTGTCCTTCTTTATCCTTTATGATAGATTTTGCTTTAAAGTCTATTTTATTGGATATTAGTATTGCCACTCTTGCTCTTTTTTGCTTGTTGTTTGCTTGATGTATTTTTTTCCATCTGTTAAGTTTTAGTATGTCTTTGTGTTTAAGGTGTGTCTCCTGTAGACAGCATATAGGTAAATCATGATTTTTTGTTCATTCTGCCACTCTCTGTCTTTTAACTGGCACATTTAGGCTATTTACATTCAGTGTAAATTATTGATAGGCATGAGTTTATTGCTGTCATTTTGATTTTTTTTTTGTTTTTTTGGTGGTATTGACAGTTTCTTTGCTCTGCTTAATTTTCTGTGCTGAGTTCTTGTACAGACTTTCTTCTCATCTCTTTCATTATTGTTGATTTTGTGTTTGCTGAGTCTTTATGCTTTCCTTCTTTTTTATTTTGATGCATAAGTTTGTTAGCTTCTTTTGTGGTTACCTTGAAATTTACCTCTGTTTTCCTAAGTTTAAACCAATCTTCTATTTCTTGACATTACCTTAACTTCCTCTCCATATGGAAGCTCTACGACTACACTGTTTATTCTCTCTTTTGTTTTGATGTTTTCATCATTTATATATTGATGTCTCTGGTCCCCTATTTTCAATCTTTTAGCTTTGATTTGTTTTTGTGAATACCCTATTTGGGTTGATAACTGGTTGATTTGTCCTGTGTCCTAGTCTTGGATTGTTGTCTGATGTTGTTGGTTATCAGAGGACTCCCTTTAATATTTCTTATAATTTTGGTCTGGTTTTTACAAATTCCATTAGTATCTGTTTATCTGGAAATGACCTAATTTCACTATCATATTTAAGAGACAATTTTGCTGGATATATAAGTCTTGGCTGGCAATTTTTTTCCTTCAAGGCTTTATAAATGTCATCCCATGCCTTCTTACTTGCATGCTTTCTGCTGAGTAGTCATAGTTTAATCTTATTGGATCTCCTTTGTAGGTGATTTTTCGTTTATCTCTGGCCACTCTCAAGATTCTTTCTTTGTCTTTGGTTTTGGCAAGTTTGATTATTTTACGTCTGGGTGACTTTATTTTGGGGTCTACCTTTTTTTTTTTTTTACCCTGTATGGGGTTCATTGACCTTCTTGCGTAGATATTTTCTCATCTTCCATGATATTTAGGGAACTTTTCTGCCAGCAAATCTTCAACAATTCTCTTTGTGTTTTCTGTTATCACCCCCCACCCCCATTCTGCTACTCTGATCACTCATAGATTTTTCCTCTTGAGAGTATTTCACATAATTCTTAGGCTTTCTTCATTCTTTCTCATTCTTTCCTCTGATTTTTCCTCAAATTGGTGTCAAGGGTTTTATCTTCAATCTCACTAATTCTAACTTCCATTGTCTCAGTTCTGCTCCTATGACCTTCTACTGAGTTGTCTAATTCTAAAATTTTGTTATCTTTTAGATTTCTAGTTGTTGTCTCTGTACAGTTTCTACCAGCTTGTTTATTCTTTCGTTTTGCTCTTGCAATGTTTTCCTGCATTTTCCTATTGCTTTGTCTGTGTGTTTCTTGGCTGGGTCTGAGTTTTGCCTGATCTCTTGGAGAGCTCAGTATATCATTCTTTTGAGTTTTTTCTCAGGTAGTTCCATTGCCTTATCTTCTTCTGGAAGGTTTTCTGATTCTTTATTTTGGTCGCTTGCTGGAGCTATCATGTCCTACTTCTATATGTGATTTGATATTGACTGTTGTCTCCGAGGCATCAATAAATTATTATATTTACTTACTTATTATATTTTTGTTTACTGCATCCAATATTTTTGTTTTGTTTTGTGTTCATATGCCCATATACGCTGGGTGTGTGAGCTACTTTGGTTGTTGGTGTCGTTGAAGCTCACGTCCTGTCTCCAGGTGATCAGAGCAGTTACTAGGTGTATGAGCCCAGGAGTCTGTTCACTGTTTTTGCGGGGGTGCAGTTACTCAGGGAATGTGTCTCGGTTGTTGGTCACTAAGTGTGTGGTATAGACTCTCTCCTACAATCTTAGGGAGGGCTGTGGGGAGAGTGTTCAGAGCAGGCACAGGTCTCTGGTTGCAGTAGAGGGCAGTGGGGCAGTGGGGGTTGATGTGTGGGGCAATGCAGGTGGCTGACATCTGCCCCCAGGTGCTTGAATGTAGGGTGTGTCCCTATCCCCTAGAACATATAGTTGGGGAGTAGTAGAGCCAGTCTTTGGGTGCCAGGTGCTGTTGGTTGGTGGGATCAGGAGACACCACTAGTTCTCAGACCCCTGTCATGGGTGGTTAGAGGGAGCAGGTGGTACCTCCAGCCCTCCTGTGTGGGTGGGTGAGGCCTCTTCCAAGGGGTGGGGAGGTGTCGAATGTCACAGATTTGAAGCTCCCCCTTGACTGATACAGGTGAAAATGGGCTTCAGGTGTATGCCCTGCTGTTTTATGCTAATGAGGGTATGCAGTGTTGGAATGACCCACAAGGGTCTGGGCAGGAATGAAGGGTGCTACAAGTTTGCAGATCCCATAAGGCAATGGCTGGGTGAACGGGCAGCGCCTCCCAACTGGCCCTGAATTCCCAGCAACATTGAATGTCATGGGACTGGTGTCAGAGCAGGGGGTGGGGGTGAGCGAGGGGATGGAAGTGCTCCTCTGCTGTGAAGCTCTGGGGTAGGAAGGGCTATTTTGCCAGTGTGCGCAGTAGGATGGGAGCTTGTACTTAACTTTCAGAAGTCTGGTGTTGCACCTATTTGCTTCTGGAGGTGCATGCAGATTCACTGCTGCTTGTCTGCACCAGACATGGTGGGCCTCGGTTTGAGATGATGCTGCTTTCCTCAGCCCGTGTGCACTGTGCAGACTCAGCTAGCAGGGCACCAGTAAATTCACGATCTGTAGCTCTGTAGCTACCCATTTCCACTGCTTTTGAATTGTCTCTCCTTCCACCTGTCACTCAGTTCAATTCTTCAGCTTAGTCTTTGATGATTATGGTTCCTAGATTGTCATATATATTCGATTCACTTGTTTTTTCAGGTCTTTGTTGTAAGAGGAATGACAGGAAGCATCTGACTATTCTGCCATCTTGGCCCCACCTCTCATGTTTTTTTCTGATAAAACATGAGAAATTAAAATGGCATGCATCTTTCACCCTTTGACATTTACCCTTCTGGCCTAGAATGTGTACACAATGCCTAGAAGTTAAACAGCCATTTTGTGACCATGAGACCAAAACCGCAAGTAAAGATGGTTGAGCAGAAAGAGACAAGGAGCCAGCTGCACCAGTCCTGGACTTCTTTTTCACATAAAAAAACATATAGTCCCATTTGATTGAACTTGAATTCATCCCAAAGCTAACTTAACTGATATTTAAGTCTGGATCCTGATCCTGATTACTCCAAAAGTCTATAGGGGCTAGCCTTTCCTTCATTGTTATTGTTGTTAGGTGCCAGTGAGTCAGTTCCTACTCATAGAGATCCTAGGTACAATGGAATGAAACACTCTCCAGTCTTGTGCCATTCTCGCAATCATTACTCTTGAACCCATTGTTGCAGCCACTGTGTCAATCCACCTCGTTCAGGGACTTCCTCTTTTTCACTGATCCTCTACTTTACCAAGCATGATGTCCTTCTCCAGGAGCTGGACCCTCCTGATAACATGTCCAAAGTATGTGAGATGAAGTCTCGCCATCCCTGCTTCTAGGGAACATTTTGGCTATACTTCTTCCAAGACAGATTTGTTCATTCTTTTGGAAGTCTGTGGTATAATCGATATTCTTTACCAGCACCATAATTCAAAGGTGTCAACTCTTCTTCATTCTTCCTTATTCATTGTCCAGCTTTTGCATGCATATCAGGCAACTGAAAACACCATGGCTTGGGTCAGGTGCACCTTAATCCTTAAACTGACATCTTTGCTTTTTAACACTTTAAAGAGGTCTTTTGCAGCAGATTTGCAATGCAATGCATCATTTGATTTCTTGACTGCAGCTTCCATGGGCGTTGATTGTGGATCCAGGTAAAATGAAATCTTTCACTACTTCAATCTTTTCTCCATTTATCATGATGTTATTGGTTCAATTGTGAGGATTTTTGTTTTCTTTATATTGAGGTGCAATCCATACTAAAGGCTGTGGTCTTCGATCTTCATCAATTAGTGCTTCAAGCCCTCTTTGCTTTCAGCAAGCAAGGCTGTGTTGTCTGCATATTGCAGGTTGTTATTGAGTCTTCCTCCAATTCTGATGTCCTGTTCTTTTTCATATAGTCCAGCTTCTCGGACTATTTACTCAGCATACAGATTGAATAAGCATGGTGAAAGGATACAACCCTGACACACACCTTTCCTGACTTTAAACCACACAGTATCCCCTTGTTCTGTTTGAACAGCTGCCTCTTGATTTATGTACAGGTTCCTCATAAGCACAGTTAAGTGTTCTGGAATTCCCATTCTTTGTAACATTATTCATAGTTTGTTACGATCCACACAGTCGAACACCTTTGCATGATAAATAAAACACAGGAAAACATCTTTCTGGTATTCTCTGCTTTCAGCCAAGATCCATTTGACATCAGCAATGACATCCCTGGTCCCATGTCCTCTTCTGAATCCGGCTTGAATTTCTGGCAGTTCCCTGTCAATGTACTGCTGCAACTGTTTTTGGATGATCTTCATCAAAATTTTACTTGTGTGTTGTTGTATTAATGACATTGCTCAATAATTTCCACATTCTGTTGGATCACCTTTCTTTGGAATAGGCATAAATATGGATCTCTCCCAGTCGGGTGGCCAGGTAGCTGTTTGCCAAATTTCTTGGCATAGACGAGTGAGCCCTTCTGGTGCTGCATCTATTTGTTGAAACACCTCAACTGCTATTCTGTCAGTTCCCAGAGCCTTGTTTTTTGCTGATGTCTTCAGTGCAACTCGGACTTCTTCCTTCACTACCATCGGTTCTTGATCACGTGCTATCTCCTGAAATGATTGGACATTGACAATTTTTTTGGTACAGTGACTCTGTGTATTCCTTCCATCTTCTTTTGATGCTTCCTGTGTTATTCAGTATTTTGCCCATAGAATCTTTCAAGACTGCAACTCTTTCATTAGTCCAGCGCTTTGTACCCTTCCCATAGTCCAAGACTCACTCTCTCCATGGCAGGCCCTAACGCCAACTCTACATCAATGAAGTCAGTCTTTCCTATCATAATGCACAGCAGTATTTGTGGTCTTGAACCGCTATATTTTAGAAGAGGATTTTGGATCTACCCACTTAGTTCTGAGGACATAGTCCTGAAACTGGGTACCCCATTTCATTGCTGCCTCTGCAGTTATATTTGCTAAGTCAGTTACAACGTCCAAGAATAGAATCATAGGTATCTAAATTTTGCAAAGTCCTAGCCTTTTTATGTCATTGAAGCCAATGTGTTGGGAGAATCAAAGATGGTCCCTCGACTCTAAGAAATTCCATCTTTAATTCAAAACAGCCTTATTAAATACACACCTACTGTATAACACAGAGCCCCAGGGGCCCAGCTCCTACTCCCAGGAATAGATGGCCTTCTTAAGGATTATAGCCTAAAGGTTGGACATAAAATTTTTATTTTATTGCTATCTAGTAATCTTCCAAAGGCTAATCTTTTATGGCAACTTTTCTTTCTGCTTCTCAGTAAGGGTATGGTGGAAATATGTGAGACAGAGGTACATAGGTAGATGAAGTCTGTGGAAGGCTGAGCTCATTGAAGTCTAAGGCTCTTGGATTTTAAGCATAGACCCCCAAAATGGAGGTGTAAGCCCTCACATCCAATCTTTCTAGCACAGCAGAAGCATTTTTTCCTTTCCAGAACAGGAAAACAATCTTTCCTGAAAAAATGAAATCAGAAAACTGCCAGCAGCTTGGAATCCGCAGCCCATTCCTGCTTTAAGCCCTTAAGGTTTAGAAAGCATTGAGAAAACTCAACCAGAGCTTCCCATAACACTAGGGCAGTGTGGAGAAAAAGGGAGACATGAAAAAATCAGTGGAGCATAACCAAGAGGCAGAAAATTATGAACGTAAGAAATGGAAGTAGGGTGCTTCCAGGCACTTATCGATGGAGCTAAATAGCTTTGCAACACTTGCCCCAGCAGGGCAGACTCACGCTATGAGGCCTGAGGGGCCAAGAGGCCAAGGAACCAGGAAACGGAAGCTGTAAGAGACAAGGAACACAGGAAGCACAGCTGCCTCAGTGTCAAAGGATAAGACCACAACCTCTGAGGTCCAAAAGGTAGAGCCATGGTCTCTGCTGTTACAAAGGCTGGGGCCACAGTCTCCTAGGTTTCAAAGAGCCAGATCTTTACCAACTCAGTGAACATGTTATCGGGACAGGTAAGTCCCCAGAGAAGGACATCATTCTTGGTAAAGCAGAGGGTCAGCAAAAAAGAGGAAGACCCTCAATGAGATGGGTTGACACAGTGTCTGCAACAATGGGCTCGAGCATAACAACTGTCAGAATGGTGCAGGACTGGGCACTGTTTCATCCTGTTATACATAGGGTCACTATGAGTCAGAACCAACTTGATGGCACCTGACAACAACAACATGGTAAGACAATGTTTACCGTTGTAAGAAACTGCCAAGTCATCTTCCAAAGTGAAACATACCATTTTGCATTCCCACCAGCAATGAATAAGATTTCCTGCTGCTCCACATCCTCACCAGTATTTGATGTTATCAGGGTTTTGGATTTTAGCCGTTCTAATTGGTATGTATGTAATAGCATTTCAACAGCAACAGGTTTGGATTTTTGGTTTTAGTATCTCATTGTTGTTTTAATTTGCAATTTCCTAATGACATATCATGTTCAGCATCTTCACATTTGCTTATTTGTTATACACATATCTTTTTTGGTGAGGTGTATTTTGAGATGTTTTGCACAGTTTTTAAGAGGGTTGTTCATTTTCTTATTGTTGAGTTTTAAGAGTTCTTTGTATATTTTTAATACAAGTCTTTTATCATATATATGTTTTCTCCCAGTCTGTGATTTTTCTTTTCATTCTCTTAACAGTGTTTTACACAGAGCAGAAGTTTTTAATTTCAATGAAGTTCAACTTATCAGATTTTTCTTTCTGGATGTCTTAGTTATCTAGTGCTGCTATAACAGAAATACCACAAGTGGATGGCTTTAACACAGAGTTTATTGTCTCACAGTAAAGTAGGCTTAAAGTCCAAATTCAAGGTGTCAGCTCCAGAGGAAGGCTTTCTCTCTCTGTCGGCCTTCTCATCAATGTTCCCCCAGATTTGGAGCTTCTTCGTGCAGGGACCCCAGGTCCAAAGGATGCACTCTGCTCCCAGCACTGCTTTCTTGGTGGTATGAAGTCCCCCATCTCTCTGCTTCCTCCTCTCTTTTATATCTCAAGAGCTTACCTCAAGACACAATCCAATCTTATAGGTTGAGTCCTGCCTCTGTAACACAACTGCTGCCCATCCTCCCTTATTAACACCATAGAGGCAGGATTTACAACATATAGGAAAATCACACAATACTGGCAATCATGGCCCAGTCAAATTGATACATGCATTTTTGGGGGGACATAATTCAATCCATGACAATGGATCATGCTGTTGGTGTTTTATCTAAAAACTCATTACCAAATCCACAATCACCTAAATTTTCTAGAAATTTCACAGTTTTGCATTTTACACTATGTCTATAATCCATTTTAAGTTAATTTCTGTGAAAGATGTAAGCTCTGTGTATAATCTTTTTTTTTTTTTTTGCATGTGTCTTTTTATATGTCCAGTTATTTTAGCAGTATTGCTAGAAGACTACTTTTTCTCCAGTTTTACTTTGCTTCTTTGTCAAACATGACTATATTTGTGTAGGTCTATTTCTGGCTTTTTATTCTGTCCCATTGTTCTATTTGTTATACTTTTGTCAATACCACACTCTCTTGATCACTGTGGCTTTATAGAAAGTCTTGAAGTTGGATAGTGTCAATCCTCTGACATCATTCTTCTTCAGTATTGTGTTGACTACTCTGGGTCTTTTACCTTCCCATGTAAACTTTAGAATCACTTTGTTGATATTCACAAAATAATTTTCTGGGATTTTGATTGGAATTATGTTAAATCTGTAGATCAAGTAGGGAAGAACTGACAACTTAACAATGTGGAGTCGTTCTACCCAGGAACTTAGAATATCTTTATTTATTTAGATTTTCGTTCATCAGAGTTTTGTAATTTTCCTCATATAGATCTTGTAATATTTTGTAAAATGTATTCCCAAGTCCTTTTTTTTTTTCTCTGGTGCTAACGTAAAAGGGGAGTCCCTGCTGGGTGGCATAAACAGTTAAGCACTCTGCTACTAACTGAAAGACTATTCGAATTCATCCAGTGGCACTGTAGAAGAAAAGCCTGGCTATCTACTTAAAAAAATCACAACCAACGAAAATCTTATGGAGTGCAGTTCTACCCTGAAACACATGGGGTCATCATGTCTTAGAATCTACTTGACAGCAACTTTTTTGTATATATATATAAATGATATTGTTTTTTATTCTAAATTCCAATTTTTCATTGCTGCTATATGAAAAAATAATTGACTTTTGCATATTAACTCTGTATCCTACAACTTCCTTATAATTGCTTATTAGTTCCAAGAGCTTTTTTTTTTTTTGGTCAATTCTTTGTAATTTTCGTCATAGAAAATCATGTCACCTCTGAACAAATTCAGTGTTACTTCTTCTTTCCCAATCTGTATTCCACATGTTTCCTTTTCTTGTCTTATTGTATAGTAGGACTTCCAGTATGGTGTTGAACAGGAGTGGTGTAAGGGAACATCCTTGTGCTTGTTCCCAGTCTTAGGGGGAAAGCATCTAGTTTCTCACCATTAAGTATGATGTTCCAAAACCAAACTCACTGCCATCAAGTCAATTCCGATTTATAGCAACCTATAGGACTTTTTTTTTTTTATATAGGACAGACTAGAACTGCCCATAGGATTTCCAAGGCTGTAAATCTTTACAGAAGCAGACTGCCACATCTTTCTCCTGTGGAGCAGATGGTGGGTTAGAACTGCCAACTTTTCAGGTAGCAGCCAACAACTTAACCACTGTGCCACCAAGGCTTCTAAAACAAATAAACAAACAAAAAAACCTGTTGCCAACTAGTTGATTCCAATGTTAAACTGTACGTTTTTTCTAGATGTTCTATATCAAGTTGAAGAAGTTTTCCCTCTATCCAAGTGTGCTGATTATTTTTTTTTTTTTATCATAAACGGGTGTTGGATTTTTTCAGTTGCTTTTCTGCATCTATTGATACGATCATGTAACTTTGCTTCTTTAGCCTGTTGATGTGATGGATTACTTTAATTGATTTTCAAATGTTGAACTGGCCTTGCATACCTGGGATAAATCTTACTTGGTTGTGGTATATAATTCTATACATACATTGTTGGATTTGATTTGCTAATATTTTAAATATCTGCTATTAATTTAAAATTTTCAAAAGTGCTTTCTTTCCCATCTGGAGCAAGGGAGAACGAAGAAAACCAGATACAATGGAAAGATTAGTACAAAGAACTAAGGGACCACAACTACTACAGCCTCCACCAGACTGAGTCCAGCACAACTAGATGGTGCCTGACTACCACCACCAACTACTCTGACAGGGATCACAATAGGGGGTCCCAGACAGGGCTGGAGAAAAATGCAGAACAAAATTCTAACTCACAAAAAAAAAAAGACCAGACTTACTGGTCTGACAGACTGGACAAACCCTGAAAGTACAGTCCCCAGACACCCTTTTAATTCAGTACTGAAGTCACTTCTGAGGTTAGACAGGCCCAAATATTAGACAGGCCTATAATACAAACAATAATACACATAGCTCAATCCTGTATATGAGACTGAATAAACACACCAGCCCAGGGGCAAGGATGAGAAGGCAGGAAAGCTGGATTAATTGAAATCAGAAGCCCAAGATCAAGAAGGGAAGAGTATTGACACGTTGTGGAGTTGGCAACCAGTGTCACAAAAAAAATGTGTATTAATTGTTTAATGAGAAACTTATTTGCTCTGTAAACCTTCATCTAAAGCACAATAAAAAAGAAAACACACACAAAGCTCTTTCTTGTTCGCTAATTGCTCCTTTTCCATAATATTTTGTTGTTTTATGTTGGAAATATCTTATATTCTGAGGATATTGATGATATTTTTTGACGTTTTCTTCTCCTTGCATTAACTCTATACCCTCCAAGTTTTACTTTTATTTGTTTGTTTTATTTTTAATCTTTCCTATTAGAAGCTTTTTGCAAATGTCAGGTAATCCTTGATGTTCATATGTAGGAGTAAGGAACTAAAAAGAAGTTTAGAAGCTCTGAGCATGTGGGTGGGACTTTCAGCCAGTGAGTTTCCCTGGAAGGTAATTTAGGGACAACTTGTAGGACGTCTCTGCCAACTTTCTGACAGTGTGGAAGAGGGCGGGAAAATCAGACCCCCAACAAGCATGTGTGTTCATTACATTGCCTTGTAGTCATGACGGCACCTCCATCCTCGACTCTGCTTGGTGTCCATCACTTTAAAGACCTTCTGTTTTCCTCTCCAGAAGGAAAAATACCCATCTTTTGCTAGGAAGGGGAGGAGGTCATCATTTCACCAAAAGGAATAGGAGAAAGGATATAGGAATGTCACTGCTTCTCCAACAGACTTTAAAAAAGCAATAATATGTAATTGCTTTATTGACATGTAATTCACATACAATTCATCTATTTAAAATGCACAATTCAATGTCTTTTTAGTATAGTCACAGAGTTGTGCAATCATCACTACATCAATTTTAGGACATTTTGTAACCCTACAAAAAATCCCATACCCATTAGTAGTCACTCTCAAGTTCTCCCCAACATCGTCTCCCCAAGCCCTAGGCAACCACTAATCTACTTGATATCTCTATGGATTTGCCTATTCTGAACAGTGCATATAAATGGAATCATACAATATGTAGTCCTTTGTTACTGCCTTCATTCACTTAGGATAATGTTTTCAAAGTTTATCTATGTTGTAGCATGTACCAGGACTTCATTTTTTTAATGCCTAATAATATTCCATTGTATATCACATTTTATTTAACCATTCATTAGTTGACGGACACTTTGGTTATTTCCATTTTTGGTGATTATGAATAATGTTGCTTTGAACATTTTTGTAGAATTTTTTTCTCTGGACATATATTTTTATTTGTCTTGAATATATACCTAGGAGTGGAACTGCTGTGTCATATGGTAACTCAATGTTCGACTTTTTCAGGGACTGCCAAACTGCTTTCTAAAGTGTCTCACTATTTTATATTCCCACCAGCGATGTTTGAGGGTTTAATTTCTCCATCTTACCTCCAACACTTGTTATTATCTGTCTTTTTTATTATAGCCATCCAACTGGATAAGTAATGATATCTCATTGTGATTTTGATTTGTATTTCCCTAACGACTAATGACTTTGAGCATCTTTTTTTTTTTAATAATTTTTATTGTGCTTTAAGTGAAAGTTTACAAAGCAAGCCAGTCTTTCACATATACACTTATACACAACTTGCTACATACTGCCACTTACTCTCCCCCTAACGAGTCAGCCCGCTCCCTCCTTCCAGTCTCTCCTTTCGTGACCGTTTTGCCAGTTTCTAACCCCCTCTACCCTCCCATCTCCCCTCCAGACAGGAGATGCCAACGTAGTCTCAAGTGTCCACCTGATGCAAGTAGCTCACTCCTCATCAGCATCTCTCTCCAACCCATTGTCCAGTCCAATCCATGTCTGATGAGTTGGCTTCAGGAATGGTTCCTGTCCTGGGCCAACAGAAGGTTTGGGGACCATGACCGCTGGGATTCTGCTAGTCTTAGACCATTAAGTCTGGTCTTTTTATGAGAATTTGGGGTCTGCATCCCATTGTTCTCCTGCTCCCTCAGGGGTTCTCTGTTGTGCTCCCTGTCAGGGCAGTCATCGGTTGTGGCACCATCTAGTTCTTCTACCCTCAGGATGATGTAGTCTCTAGTTCATGTAGCCCTTCCTCTCTCTTGGGCTCATAATTACCTTGTGACCTTGGTGTTCTTCATCCTCCTCTGATCCAGGTGGGTTGAGATCATTGATGCATCTTAGATGGCCGCTTGCTAGAGTTTAAGACCCCAGACGCCACTCTTCAAAGTGGGATGCAGAATGTTTTCTTAATAGAATTTATTTTGCCAATTGACTTAGATGTCCCCTGAAGGCATAGTCCCCAAACCCCCACCCTCGCTCCGCTGACCTTCGAAGTATTCAGTTTATTCAGGAAGCTTCTTTGCTTTTGGTCCAGCCCAGTTGTGCTGACCTCCCCTGTATTGAGTGTTGTCCTTCCCTTCACCTAAAGTAGTTCTTATCTACTATCTAATCAGTAAATAACCCTCTCCTGCCTTCCCTCCCTCCCCCTTCTCATAACCACAAAAGAATGTGTTCTTCTCAGTTTAAACTATTTCTCAAGATCTTATAATAGTGCTCTTATACAATATTTGTCCTTTTGCATCTGACTAATTTCACTCAGCATAATGCCTTCCAGGTTGCTCCATGTTATGAAATGTTTCACAGATTCATCACTGTTCTTCATCTATGTATAGTATTCCATTGTTTGAATATACCACAATTTATTTATCCATTCATCCATTGATGGACACCTTGGTTGCCTCCAGCTTTTTGCTATTGTAATCAGTGCTGCAATGAACATGGGTATGCATATATCTGTTCATGTAAAGGCTCGTATTTCTCTAGGATATATTCCAAGGAGTGGGATTTCTGGTCGTATGGTAGTTCTATTTCTAGCTTTCTAAGGAAACGCCAGATCGATTTCCAAAGTGGTTGAACCATTTGACATTCCCACCAGCAGTGTATAAGTGTTCCAATCTTTCCACAGCCTCTCCAACATTTATTATTTTGTGTTTTTTGCATTAATGCCAGCCTTGTTGGAGATGAAATCTCATTGTAGTTTTGATTTGCATTTCTCTAATGCCTAATGATGGTGAGCATTTCCTCATGTATCTGTTAGCTGCTTGAATGTCTTCTTTAGTGAAGTGTCTATTCATATCTTTTGCCCATTTTTTAATTGTCTTTTTGTAGTTGAGTTTTTGCAGTATCATGTAGATTTTAGAGATCAGGTGCTGATCAGAAATGTCATAGCTAAAAACTTTTTCCCAGTCTGTAGGTAGTCTTTTTAACTATTTTGGTGAAGTCTTTGGATGAGCATAGGTGTTTGATTTTTAGGAACTCCAAGTTATCCAGTTTTTCTTCTGTGTTCTTAATAATGTTTTGTATACTGTTTATGCCATGTATTAGGGCTCCTAACGTTGTCCCTATTTTTTCTTCCATGGTCTTTATTGTTTTGGATTTTATATTTAGGTCTTTGATCCATTTTGAGCTCGTTTTTCTGCATGGAGTGAGGTATGGGTCTTGTTTCATTTTTTTGCAGCTCGATATCCAGTTATGCCAGCACCATTTGTTAAAAAGACTGTCTCTTCCCCATTTAACTGTTTTGGGGGCCTTTGTCTAATATTAACTGCTCATATGTGGATGGATTTATGTCTGGATTCTCAATTCTGTTCCATTAGTCTATGTATCTGCTGTTGTACCAGTACCAGGCTGTTTTGACTACTGTGGCGGTATAATAGGTTCTAAAATCAGGTAAAGTAAGGCCTCACACTTTGTTCTTCCTTTTCAGGAATGCCTTATTTATCTGGGGCCTCTGTCCCTTCCATATGAAGGGACATCTCCTTAAAGAATGTCCTTGGGATTTGGATTGGAATTGCATTAAATGTATAGATCACTTTTGGGAGAACAGACATTTTTATAATGTTAAGTCTTCCTATCCATGAGCAAGGTGTATTCTTCCACTTATGTCTCTTTTGGTTTCTTCTACAGAAGTGTACTATAGTTTTCTTTGTGTAAGTCTTTTACATCTCTGGTAAGATTTATTCCTAAGTATTTTATCTTCTTGGGGGCTAATGTAAATGGCACTGATTCGGTGATTTCCTCTTCGATGTTCTTTTTGTTGGTGTAGAGGAATCCAACTGATTTTTGTATGTTTTTCTTGTATCCTGATACACTGCTGAACTCTTCTATTAGTTTCAGTAGTTTTCTGGAGGATTCCTTAGGGTTTTCTGTGTATAAGATCATGTCACTTGCAAATAGAGATAGTTTTACTTCCTCCTTGCCAATCTGGATGCCCTTTATTTCTTTATCTAGCCTAATTGCTCTGGCTAGGACCTCCAGCACAATGTTGAATAAGAGTGGTGATAAAGGGCATCCTTGTCTGGTTCCCAGTCTCAATGGGAATGCTTTCAGGCTTTCTCCATTTAGGGTGATGTTGGCTTTGTATAAATGCCCTTTATTATGTTGAGGAATTTTCCTTCAATTCCTATTTTGCTGAGAGTTGTTTTCATGAATGAGTGTTGAACTTTGTCAAATGCCTTTTCTGCATCAATTGATAAAATCATGTGATTCTTGTCTTTTGTTTTATTTATGTGGTGGATTACATGAATTGTTTTTCTAATGTTGAACCATCCCTGCATACCTGGTATGAATCCCACTTGGTCATGGTGAATTATTTTTTTGATATGTTGTTGAATTCTATTGGCTAGAATTTTGTTGAGGATTTTTGCATCTACGTTCATGAGGAATATAGGTCTATAATTTTCTTTTCTTGTGGTGTCTTTACCCGGTTTTGGTATCAGGGATATAGTGGCTTCATAGAATGAGTTTGGTAGTATTCCATCCTTTTCTATGCTCTGAAATACCTTTAGTAGTAGTGGTGTTAACTCTTCTCTGAAAGTTTGGTAGAACTCTGCAGTGAAGCTGTCCAGACCAGGGTGTTTTTTTGTTGGGAGTTTTTTGATTACCTTTTCAATCTCTGCTTTTGTTATGGGTCTATTTAGTTGTTCTGCCTCTGTTTGTGTTAGTGTAGGTAGGTAGTGTGTGTCTAGGAACTCATCCTTTTCTTCTAGGTTTTCAAATATATTACAGTTTTTCATAGTAATCTGATATGATTCTTTTAACTTCAGTTGGGTCTGTTGTGATATCGCCCATCTCATTTCTTATTCGGGTTATTTGCTTCCTCTCCTGTTTTTCTTTTTTCAGTTTGGCCAGTGGTTTATCAATTTTGTTGAGTTTTGAGCATCTTTTTACTGTACTCTTTGGCCATTTGTATATCTTCTTTGTAGACATATCTATTCACATCCTTTGCCCATTTTTGTTATTAATTTATAGGAGTTCTTTATATATTCTGATGCTGTTGTTAGGTGCCATCAAGTCAACTCCGATTCATAGCAACTCTATGCACAACAGAATGAAACACTCCCCAGTCCTGCGGCATCCTCACAATTGTTGCAATGCATGAGCCCATTGTTGCAGTCACTGTGTCAGTCCATCTCATTGATGCTCTTCTTTTTCTTCCCCAACCCTCTACTTTACCAAGCATGATTTCCTTTTCCAGAGACTGATCCCTCCTGATAACATGTCCAAAGTATGTGAGACACAGTCTTGTCATCCTTGCTTCTAAGGAGCATTCTGGTTGTACTTCCTCCAATACAGATTTGTTAGTTCTTTTGGCAGTCCACGGTATATTCAACATTCTTTGCCAACACCACAATTCAAAGGTGCCAATTCTTCTTCGGTCTTCCTTATACATTGTCCAGCTTTCACATGCATATGAGGTGACTGAAAATACCATGGCTTGGGTCAGGGGCACCTTAATCCTCAAGGTGCCATCTTTGCTTTTCAACACTTTAAAGAGATCTCTTACAGCTGATTTTCCCAATGCAGTGCATCATTTGATTTCTTGACTGCTGCTTCCATGGTGTTGATTGTGGATCCAAGTAAAATGAAATCCCTGACAACTTCGATCTTTTCTCCGTTTATCATGATGTTGCTTATTGGTCCAGTTGTGTGCATTTTTGTTTTCTTTATGTTGAGGTGCAATCCAGACTGAAGGCTGTGGTCTTTGATCTTCATCAGTAAGTGCTTCAAGTCCTCTTCACTTTCAGCCAGCAAGGTTGTGTCATCTGCTTATCACGGGTTGTTAATGAGTCTTCCCCCAATCCTGATGGCCTGTCCTTCTTCATATAGTCCAGCTTCTTGGATTATTTGTTCAGCATACAGACTGAATAGGTATGGTGAAAAGATACAACCCTGACTTACACCTTTCCTGTACTTTAAACCATGCAGTATCCCCTTGTTCTGTCCAAACAACTGCCTCTTAATCCATGGACAGACTCTTCATGAGCACAATTAAGTGTGCCAGAATTCCCATTCCCCACAAAGTTATCCATAATTTGTTATTATCCACACAGTCAAATGCCTTAGTATAGTCAATAAAACACAGGTAAACATCTTTCTGGTATTCTCTGCTTTCAGCCAGAATCCATCTGACATCAGCAATGATATCCCTGGTTCCACATCCTCTTCTAAATCCATCTTGAATTTCTGACAGTTCCCTGTCGACATACTGCTGCAGCCGTTTTTGAATGATCTTCAGCAGAAGTTTGCTTGCATGTAATGCTAGCAAGCAGCCACCTAAGATGCATCAATTGGACTTAACCCACAAGCAGCAAAGAATGAAGAACACCAGAGACACAAGGTAATTATGAGCCCAAGAGACAGAAAGGGCCACGTAAATTAGAGGCTACATTAGCCTGAGACCAGAAGAACTAGATGGTGTCTGCCTATAACCGATGACTGCCCTGACAGGGAACACTACAGAGAATCCCTGATGGGGCAGTAGAGCAGTGGGATGTAGACCTCAAATTCTCGTAAAAAGACCAGACTTAATGGTCTGACTGAGACTAGAAAGACCCCAGAAGTCATGGTCCCCCGACCTTGTGTTAGCCCAAGACCGGAACCATTCACAAAGCCAACTCTTTAGACTGGGATTGGGCTGTACTATAAGATAGAAAATGATACTGGTGAGGAGTAAGCTTCTTGGCACAAGTAGACACATGAGGCTATGTGGGCAGCTCCTGTCTGGAGGGGAGATGAGAGGGAAGAGGGGGACAGAAGCTGGCTGAATGGACATGGGGAATACAGGGTGGAGAGAAGGACTGTGCTATTTCATTAGGGAGAGAGAAACTAGGAGTACATAGCAAGGTGTATATAAATTTTTGTATAAGAGGCTAACTTGATTTATAAACTTTCACTTAAAGCGCAATAAAAATTAAAAAAAATGTTTGCTTTCATGTGATATTAATGATATAGCTCGATAATTTCCGCATTTGGTTGGATCACCTTTCTTGGAAATAGGCACAGTCAATATATATTATATATATATATTCAATATATTCTAGATACATACAAGTTCCTTATCAGATATATGATTTGCAAAAAATTTCTTTCATTTTGTGGGATGTCTTTCCATTTTATTCTTGGTGTCCTTTGCAGCACGAAAGTTTTAAAATTTTATGTAGTCCAATTTATTTATTTATTATTTTATTGCTTGTGCTTTCTATGTCATATCTAAGCAATCATTGTCTAATCCAAGGTCAAGATGATTTGTGCCTATGCTTTATTCTAAGATTTTTATACTTTTAGTTCTTACATTTAGGTCTCTGATCAATTTTCTGAGTTAATTTTTCTATGCAGTTTGTGACAGAAGTCAAAATTCATTATTTTACATGTGGATACCCAGTTGTTCCAGCAGCATTTGTTGAAAAGATATTTCTTTCCCCATTAAATCAACTGGGCACCCTTGGAAACATCAATTGACCATAGATGTATGGGTTTATTTCTAGACTCTCAATTCTATTCCAACAACCTGTATGTGTATCCTTAGGCAAGAACCAAACTATCTTGAATACTCTTAGCTTCATAGAAAATTTTTTTGAAATTGGAAATTATGAGTCCTCCAAGTAACCATCTGGCATTTTTACAGGAACTGTGTTGAATCTGTAGATCAGTCTGGGGAGTGCTGCCATCTTAACAATATTAAACATTCCAATACATGATCACCAGATATCTTTCCATTTATTTAGGTCTTCTTTAATTTCTTTTAGCAATGTTTGTCTTTTTCAGAATATAAGTTATAAATTTCTTTTGTTAAGTTTATCTCTAAGTATTTTTATGCTGTTGTAAATAGAATTGTTTTCTTAATTATATCCAGGTTATTTATTGCTATTGTACAGAAATACAATCAATTTTTAATATCTGTCTTGTATTCCGCAACCTTGCTGAATTTGTTTATTAGTTCTAAGAGTATATAGAATTTTAGGACATTTTACATAGAAGATCATGCCATCAGCAAATAGCAGTACTTTTACTTCTTCTCTTCCAATCTGAATCCCCCAGTAGAATGTTAATAACAGCAGTAACAACAAATGTCCTTGTATTGTTCCTGATGTTAAAAGGAAAGCTTTCAGTTTTTCACCATTGAGTATATTACCTGTTCCCGTTGAGCTGATTCTAAATCATAGCAACCATACAGGACAGAGTAGAACTGCCCCATCAGGATTCCAAGGCTGTAAATTTTTAGAGAAGCAGACTGCTACATCTTTCTCCCACGGAGCAGCTGGTGGGTTCAAACTGCCGACCTTTCAGTTAGCCGCCAAGTGCTTAATCACTGCACCACCAGGGCTCCTTGAGTATGATGTTGGCTGTGGGTAAAACCAACTTTTAACCAGTTTTTATTTTAGTTCCCTTTTCACCGCTACTTCTAAGGTACCTGAGGCTGCCAGTTTCTGAACTTTATGGGTATTCTGCAGTTTCCACTGAGTTGCTTTAACAGTCTCCATGGCAAACTTTGTTTCTATTTCCTTTAATAAAATGATGATGGTGATGATGATGACATTAGGATTTGTAATTAAAGATTAAAGACTAACCACACATCTGTCTTAAGAGCTGAATTAAACCGGTAGTAAATGAATTATGGTATAAAGCACATTTGCGTAGAGAACTTGGGTGGCATGGGGCCACTCTCCTCTGCTAATCCCAGGACCTTTCCCACAGGGAAGATGAGATTCTGTTCACCACTGTTGTCTTGCTGTTACTGAATCCCACAAAGGAGGGTCTCCCCTCTAACATTTCATTCAGCAGGGTGCCCCCAGGCCCAATTAGGCCTGCACTCTCATTTTCTACATGGGAGTCCCTTGCCCCAAACGCACTGGTGGCACCAGGATAGTGGTGGCTAGAGGAGGTTCCAGCATTAGCCTCCCTCTTGTGCCTCCCAGCCCTGGCACAATACCCAGGTCAACATGTTAGACCTTCCAGATGAATTGTATCTTAGGGCTTCATTGTCCCCCTCTTTTCAGTCTAGCCTCCCTACATTCCAACATGTTCTTATACCATGCTGGCAGGTATAGTAGAATGAATAATGGCTGCCCACAGATGTCCACATCCTAATCCTCGGAACCTGTGAATGTGTTATCTAAATGGTAAAATGAACTTTGCCGATGTGCTTAAATTAAGGATTTTGAAATGGGAGATTATCCTGTTTATCCAGGTGGGCCCAGTGTAATCACAAGCGTCTTTATAAGAGAGAAATAGAAGAGTCAGAGTAAGATAAGGAAACAGAGGGTAAGAAGGATGTGACAATGGGAGCAGAAGCGAGAGAGATCTGAAGATGGAACAAGGGGCCATGAGCCAAGGAACGCAGGCAACCTCTAGAAGCTGGAAAATACAAGGGAACAAATTCTTCCCTAAAGCCTCCAGACAGAACACAGCCTTGCTGACATCTTGATTTTAGCCATCTGAAGCGTATTTTAGATTTCTGATCTCTAGAACTATAAGATAATAAATTTATGTTGTTTTAAGTCACTAAATTTGTGGTACTATGTTACAAGGAGCAATAGGAAACTAATACAGTAGGAGTAAAAATCGGATCATCCACTTTGAAAAACTGGCAATATCTACAGAAACCGAGCATATGCCTACTTCGTGACTCACAATTCCACTCATAGGTAGGTACCCAATATAAATGTGTACATACGTTCACCAAAAGGCAACTACTCTAACGTTCATAGCAGCATGATTGCTACCCCAAAGAGAATGAACTACAGCCACACTGTAACATGGATGCATCTTTTAGACATAATGCCAGACAACAGTATATTCTGCATGAATTCAGTTGCTATAAAGGGCAAAAACAAACTATGCTATCTGAAGTCACTACCCACCCATGGAACCCTGGGGACAGAGTGGTTAAGCGCTTGGCTGCGGTTAAACCTCCCACTGTGTGGGAGAAATTTAACAGTCTGCTTCAGTAAAGTTTACAGTCTTGGAAACCCTATGGGGCAGTTCTACTCTGTCCCATATGGTCACTATGAGTCGGAATCAACTGTACAGCAATGGGTACCCCCTCCTGGGAAGAGTACTGCTGGGAGAGAATGAGGGGGGCTTCTGGGGAACTGGTGATGTTCTGTTTCTTGATCTTGATCACGTCTGTACAAAATCATTGAGCTGTACACTTGGGAAATGTACACCTTTTATATGTACACTATACATCAATAAACGGAGCCCTGGTGGCTCAGTGGTTAAGTGCTCAGCTGCTAACCAACAGATTGGAGGTTCAAACTCACCAGCCACTTCATAAGAGAAAGATGCAGCAGTCTGCTTCCGTAAAGATCATAGCCTTTGAAACCCTATGGGACGGTTCTACTCTGTCCTATAGAGTCACTATTAATTGGAACGACTGAACACCAATGAGTTTGGGTATACATCAATAAAAACTAAAAGAAAAAGGAATCCGGGAAAGGCCTTCATGCAAATATCTCCAATATCTCCCTATGAACCTCCAATCTCCCCAAACAAGTGGATGTGGGCAGAGGGCAACCCAGCTCCAGGAGTCTAGCTTCTTAGAGCCCAGTTCTGAGCCACAGTGTCCTGTGCACTTGCTTGGCATATGTTTACTAAGGATGCTATTTCAGCAAGTTATTTTCCTAAATAAAGGAAGTCTGCCCATAGATAAATCTTTCCCCTCTTAAGAACTCAAAACTACGAAATAGTTCTGACTGGCATTATCGGACCCAAAAGAAAGAAAGAAATAAAGGTGATGGTCTCTCCACCAGGTGTTCCATGGTAAATGAAGAGTTAAAATCATTGCTTTTACTCTTTCTTATTCAATTGAGGATAACACAGATGCATTTGGGGGAATTTTGTTAAAGGGTTATATTAATGTTTTAATAATAGTGTAATAAAGTTATAAACTTGCGCACAAAAACAAGAACCGTTCTCCGACTAACACGACAATCTGATGTGAAACTCTGGATTTACCGAAAGAGAGTACAGGGTTGAAGAGCGGGACCACTGGGGAGCAGAACTTGAGGAGGGGTTCAGATTTGGGTAGGGGAAACCAGGAACCGTGAGGTATGGGTGACTGTTTTTTCGCAATGGGAACCACTGGGAACATCCTATCGCCCCTGATCTGGGCGAAGTCGCCACGTCCAAAACGCAGGGGCCAGAGTCGGGCGGGGGGTGGGGTGGAGTTCTGAGGACAAGAGGCGGCGCTTCAGAGAAGAGTTTGGTCCCCGGGGCCGGGACAGGCTCCGCCGCCCCCACCTGCCGCGCAGCTCCGAGGCGCCGCGTCACTCCATCCGGAGCTTCGCGCCGCCCGGGCGTCTGGCGAGGTGCGCGCCTCCCGGCCCCCGCTTCCCCGCGCCTCCCGGCCTCCGCTTCTCCGCTCCTCCGCTCAGTGGCTCAGCGCCCTCCGCCCTCCGCTCTCCGCTGAACAGGGGCGGGGACAGGGCGGCACCTACCGGGATCTGCGTCTGGAGCCGCCCAGGAGCTACCGGAGCGCACAGCCCAGCCCGGACGACGTCCTGGGGCCACCGCTGCAGAGGGTCGGAGCAGAGCCGGGGAGGCGGGAGGTGCCGCTGACAACTCGACAGCACGTCCCAGGTCAGTGTGCAGTGCCGTTTCTGCTGGCTGCACTTGGAGAAACTTTGGTTTTCCGTGGTGGTACCCTGGAGGAGGGGGCGGAGAGCATAGTCCGAAGCCCGCGGCCGCACGGCCTCCGTGCGCCCTGCCCGGTGCGCTCAGGCCTTTGGCGCCGGCACCTCCCGCGCGCTCTGACACTGCAGTGCGCAGCGCGGGAAGCGAGACCCCGCCCCAACCGAGGGCCCCCTGGACAGGGGTCTCTAAGAGTCTGTGCCCCACCATCCCGAGGCGCGCTTCACTAGCCCATTCCCACGCCTCCTCTAATCCTCGCCCTTTCTCAGCTCCGGCTTTGCGGCGGCTCGAGCCTGGACCTCGCTCTAATGCGGGTTTCGCCTTCTTCTCGGCCTGGTGGCAAGGGGCGCGCAGTGGAGACGGCCCGCGGCCGCGAAGGGCCGGGGAGGATCCCAGGCGCGGGCCTCGCGGGCGCGGGTGGGCGCCGCAGCGGAAGCAGCGCGCGCTCGGCCGCAGGAGCGCGCTCGTCGGAGGGTCGGACCTGAGCGCGTCTCCGCAGGTGCCTCTGGCCGCTCGGCGGCGAGAGGACCAAGAGGGGCGAGCTGGGGGCCGCGGAACGTTTGCAGCCGCTGGCTAGAGAAATGGGAAGGAAACACAAGAGCGGGCAGCCCTGGCTCTGCGCCCCGCACCTCTCTGGCACGCACAGCCTTGGCACCAGGATCCTGGACCCCTTACCATAGGGTCTGGGTGCACAGGGGCCCCTGCCCCAGGGTGGGGACAATGACTGCTCCCTTCGGCCCGACATTTCCCAAAGGAGGCCCGCGACCTCCGGGCGGGTGGCCGGCGTGGGGACAGCTCCGCAGCGGCTCTGGGCAGAACTCCCTTTCGGGGATGGCGATCACCTCAGCCCGCCTGCTGCCTGCCCTAGCTCAGAGACTAGGAGACAAAATACGCGCCCCGCCCTCATCGGTGCCCCGGCGCTGTCGCCCCAGTCACCTTCCTTTGCCCTTCTCCGACAGCACCTCGTGCTCACTCCCTCCCGCTCTCTGGAAAAACTGAGGAAACGAGCTCGATTTGCGAGCCGGCGGGGACCGTGGAGACGCTGCCAGCATCCTCAAATGCTTGAAAATTCCATGACCTTTGGCTCCCTGATGCTTGGAGGTGTGGGTTTGCGTGTTTGTGTGTTTTGAAAGGAGGGGTCTGCTGAGAGACCTGAGGGTGGTAAATACCCCAGGTCACAGCCTCAGAGGCCTGGGGAGCAGCCGAAGCAACTGGGAGAAAACAACCAGACGTTTTTGGGTATATGTGGATAACAGCAAACGTTCCTAGCTACTGCAGTTTCTAAATATTTCCTACAAGCCGGTGCCGGCGAAGAACACTCTTCCTGGCAAGTCATTGCATTTCCTGGGACAATCTCAGATGCACCTTTTGTTCTGGACTTGCCCCTTTCCTTGTTTAGGGAGGAGACTCACATTTTGCTAGTAGCAGGCTTGCCTCTTGCCAGGTGCAGCTGACCTTGACATCCTTGCCTTGGGCTGCCCACCAGAACTCCAGATTTTCTCAGATTGGTCCGGGGAGGATAGGCTAGGAAGCCTTTAGTCCTTGGCACGTTCTAGCTCAAGGCTGTACTCTTCTCTGGGATGGTTTCCTTTACCTCTCTCTAGTCTGTGGCAGCCATCTCTGTCCTTGGCTCCTGCAGGGAAGTTAAGTGTCAAACCACTGGAGGCAGGGATGGTGACAGCTCAGTGCTGAGTCTGAGGCACGGGTGAATAGCAAAGAGGAAGTGGGACTGTACCAGAAATGAAGAGTTTACAACTAAGTTTGCCACAGATTTTCTCTAAGTGTGCATAGAACGCACCCCCTATTGAATATCGGGGAGTGGAGCCTGGAATCTTCTTTTTAACAAGCTCCCTGTGTGATTCTGATGCATGTTTGGAAACATCCAAAAGATGGAGAACCCATCAGTAGGGGGAGCTTAGACTCCCATTGTCAGCCCAGAGGAGTTCTCAAGTACCTGTTTGGAAACTAACATTTATTGAATTAATTGAAACTAATGTTTATGGAATTCGTAAGTGGCAAGAGCATTGCATAACTAGCTTTTTTTAACCCTTTGGATCGTCCTGTCAAGTAGATATTATAACCATTTTCAGGATGATGAAACTGAAACTGAGACTGAGAGGAATGACTTCCCAAAGGTGGGTAACTTGGAAAGACACAGAATCCAGGTCTCTGACACGCACAACTCCTGGCCCTCCTGTGGGACAGCAGAGGGACAGGGACAGGGGAAAGGGGGAGGGGCTGAATTTGGAGCTTCAAACCCATTCGTTAAGGTCCTCCCCTTTGCTCCCTTCCCCCACCATAGCCAGACAACAACTTTTATGGGAAGGAGCATGAATCCTATTTAACCTAGTGCCCTGGAGTCGATTCTGACTCATAGCGGCCCTATAGGACAGAGTAGAACTGCCCCCTAGAGTTTCCAAGGAGCGCCTGGAGTATTCGAACTGCCGACCCTTTGGTTAGCAGCTGTAGCACTTAACCACTACGCCACCAGGGTTTCCTATGAATCCTATTTAGAGATGGAATAAGAGGCCTGAAGGAAATCACTTTTCTCTCCTAATGAAAGGAAAGCTGAGAGTGGAGTGAGATGGGGAGAAAAAGCTACAGGAAAGGCCAAGCTAGTTGTAAAGCACCTCAGCTCATTTGTCACTGCTGTGTCAGATGCCACACAAACCAGGCACTCAAAACAGAGCCCTACGTGTGTGGGAAACTGGTCATCCAAGAAGCATTAGAATAAAGGACACAGAAGCATCTAATTAAGTCATGACAAGCAGTTTAGTAAGAAGAATGACTTTGGAGGAGTTCTCTTACCTTTCCTGCCTCACCCTCCTCATACGCACAAAACGGAGGCTGGACCAGGTGAGTGCTGAGGCCTTTCCAACCCCAGCATTCTTTCCAAGGTAGGCTCCACCCTGCAAACAGACATACCCAGGATTGCTGCATGCAGGATCCACTCCAGACACCCTTAACCCATTGCTATCCAGTTGATTCTGATTCATAACAGAAGCAGATTGCCACATCTTTATCTCACAGAGCAGCTGGTAGGTTCGAACCTCAGACCTTTCAGTTAGCAGCTGAACGCTTTAACCACTGTACCACCAAGGCTCCATCCAGACACCCTTACAAACTCATAATCAGTGAAATATGACTGAACAAATACTATAGGGATTTCTTAACAAGGAATTAAAATCTAGACTCTAAATTGGAAAGACGTGTGTAAGGGAATGATAAACAAATTATTGGTGTTTATATAACTCTGAATAGCTCTGATTTCCTTCAGTAGGAACTGACAGCTGGCTGACAGAAAACTCATCCAGGGAGAAAAGAGGCATAAGCGAAGTATGAAATTTTGAATACTGTTTTCAGGTAACTTTCTATTTCCATTTAGAGTGGGTGTTTGGAGGGCTGAGTGTAGTTATGGTTTGAATTGCTTCCTTTATCGACAGATATTTTTAATAAAAAAATAGGGAGTCATAATTCCAAGATCCAACACTTTTTACTTCTTTTTCCAATCACTTTCTGATTTACTAACAGAATTTTTACATAGCTCTCTGTGGTTCCAGGTCTTTCACTTATGTGCCAAAGGGCTCGACCTTCTCTTTGACCGCATTTAAATTTTACCTAAACTCTCCAATAGTCGTCTAGTCCAGTGTTTCTAAACCTGGAGCGATTTTGCCCTCCAGGGGACATTTGGCAATGGTTGAAGATGTTTTTGGTTGTCACAACTGGGGATTGTGCTAGAGGCCAGGAATGCTGTTAAATATCCTCCAATGCACAGGACAGTACCCCCAGCAAAGACTTATCGAGACCAAAGTGTCAGTAGTGCTGAGGCTGAGAAATACTCATCTGCCGAGTTTCCAACTTGTCATTACTTTCTCTCTGTCCTTTAATCCTAGTGAATAATTGTCTTCCGAAGCCTAATTCATTGGGCCATAATCTCACCTTCTCATCCTCCAAGACACACTTCTCCTCTTTATAACATATCACAGCTAGATGAGTAAGAGTTCCCTACCACCTTTCAACCTCATCTGGCCAGTAGATTTCCTTGCCATCTTTCAGCAAGGTTCAAAACCCTGTTGCATGGATTTTGAAATCTGTCAAGAAGCCAGAGGGAAGGAACTAGAAGACTAATAAACCGAAGAATTTTTTTCTCCCTAGATTTCAAAGTTGAAGAATTATTTCCTCGAAAAAGAGAGAAAAGGAGGTTTAAATATTTTGAGTCTCAAATGCAGCTTGGCAGCAATTCCCTCTAGGATTTTGGGTTTCATTCGTTCTAGAATTATTTATTGGCGGGGCAGATTAACCAGTAAGCACAGTAAACACCGGCTTACGGCAAGCAAGTTACGCACGGGCTTAATTGTGCTTACTTACTAATCTGTAGTGCACAATTTCACAGCGTTTATGGTGAAAAACAGGTGAACTTGTGCACCTCAGAATAGTGAGTAAGCACAATTAAGCCTATGTGTACCTTGCTTATTGGGTAATCTATCCTGTTTATTGGGCACTTAATATGTACCAAACCCTGCTAATATAGTGGAATCAACACATAAATCTTGTCCTATTGTACATGAAGAATATTACCTTGTTTTGAGCTTAAATGACTTTTTTTAATCAAAGTGAAACAGGCATGTTTTTTAAAAACATACAAATTATACTAAAAGGCCTAAGAGGATAAATACCACTCTTGGATCCTATTGTTTCCTCCCACTCCCAGAGACAACTTCCTCCATCTCTTTTAGATATTTTTTTCTGGTTTTTACTCCCATGTTATTGAAAAATATGCCTTCCTGGCTATCGTATGATTTATCACTTTGAGAGATTACTTAGTGGCTTCCTGTTATGGTACATAAGTTTAGCTCTCTCTCACAATTCCTCCTTCCTCTCTCCTGATTAGCCCAGCATAGTTTAATTTAAATTAATGTTTACTTAATATGACTATGAAACTATTATCCGCTACAGAGCCAGATATTGTGCTGTGATTATATTTCCTTACATATGCAACTTCTGATTCTTCCTGTGAGGATTGCTGAGATGGTTCATCTGTTCAAGTTTTTTATGTATCTGTTCTGAACTTCTTCTGCAATTCTTCATCATTTTTGTCAAATGCCTACCAGCATTATATTCCACATTTATTTGTTCACTCAAGAAGTACCACTGAGTGCCTGCTGTGTGCCAGGCACTGTTCTAGTTCCCGGGGATGCAACATCAAACAAACAGAGTCCTGTTCTTAAGTGCTCAGATGGTTCAGATACATCTGGCCCCCGTCCCCTAGAGCTCTCTGTTCTGCCGTTCCTGGGACTTCCAGGACTTCCATGTTCACCAAATTCCGTGTTTTATTCTTTCTTGCTTTACTTCCCGAAGCATATCTTCTGGTAGCTTCCCGACAAAGGTTACACAGAAGGGAAATTATTTTGCCATATTTAATTCTGAGTAAGTGAGATCAACCACTTTTGAGAAGCCTCTTGGGCACTGTTATATCTGGATCTAGCTTAATTGCAGGTTTGACAAATTTCTTGTCGAATCTGGTTTGTGCAGAATTTCAAGAGTGAGATGGAGCTTGCAACAGGAGGTTGCACAGGAGGCCTTTTGCGTCTGAAAGTATCTTCACTGAATTCTCATATACGATTAATGGTTTGGCTAGGTATAGAATTCTCAGCTGAACGTGGTATTAGTTAGAATTTTTAAGGTAATATCCCATTATCTCTTGCATTCAAGTGTTGCTTTTGAGAGTCTGGTGCCAGTTTGATTCTCGTACCATTGTATGTGACCTGTTTTTTTTTCTCACTGGAAGCTTTTGCCTGGTATCCTGAATTTTCACATTGCTGCGCCGTGCTGTATTAGTTTCTGACTGTTGCTGTAACAAACTTAAAACAACACAAATTTATTATCTTCCAGCTCTGGAGATCAGAAGTCCAAAATCAGTTTAACTGGGCTAAAATCAAGGTGTTGGCAGGGCAATATTCCTTCTGGAGGCTCTAGGGGAGAACCCATTTCCTTGTCTTTTCCAGTTTCTAGACGCTGTCACATGCCTTGGCTTATGGCCCTGCATCACTGTCACCTCTGCTTCCACGGTCCTATTGCCTTCTCTGACTTGGACTTTCCTGCTTCCCTCTTATAAGGACCCTGTGATTATGTTGGACTCACTGGGATAATCCAGGCTAACATCCCCATCTCAAGATCTTAATTACATCTGCAAATCCCTTAGCCAAGTTAACATATTCACAGGTTCCAGGAATTAGTATGTGAACATCTTTAAAAAAACAAAAAACCCAATTCTGACTCATAGTGATTGTATAGGACAGAGCAGAGCTGCTTCATAAGGTTTCTAAGGCTGTAATCTTTACAGAAGCAGACTGCCACATCTATCTCCCACAGAGTGGCTGGTGGGTTCAAACCACCAACCCAGGGATGGATTACCCAATAACCAACGTATCCACGGGCTTATTTATGCTTATCTACTAATCTTTAGTACACAATTTCACCTGTTTTGACCGCATCACCACCTTGCGTACTGGTTAATCCGCCCCTGCGCTGACCTTTGAGTTAGCCGTCAAGCACTTAACCACTGCCCCACTACAGGACCTAACCTATTGCTGCCGAATCGATTCCAACTCATAGCGATCCTATAGGATAGAGTAGAACTGCCCCATAGGGTTTCCAAGGCTGTAAATCTTTACAGCAGACTGCCACGTATTTCTCCTGTTGAGTGGCTAGTGGGTTCGAACTGCCAGCCTTTTGATTAGCAGATAAGTGCTTATCCTCTGTGCCACCAGGGCTCCTAAAAAAAAAAAAAAAAAAAAACTAGGGGGCTATTATTCTGCCTATCACACTTGGTATGAACTTTCTTCCATTCATTGAGCTGAGCACTCAGGGGTCCTTTAAATCCGTATTTAAGACCTAGGAAATTTTCTTTTCATTATTTCTCTAATCATTTCTTCCATTTTCATGGTTTTGTTTTTCTAGAACGACATTATTTTGATGCTCTTTAAATGTTACATTTTTCTTCTGTTTTCAATCTCTGCCTTTCTGTTCCACCTTCTGACCACTTTACCTTTGTCTTCTAGCCTTTCTTCAGAATGATTAATTTATGTTACTATATGTCTTAGTTATCTAGTGCTGCTATAACAGAAATACCGCAAGCGAATGGCTTTAACAAACAGAAACCTATTCCCTTACAATATAGGAAACTAGAAGTCCAAATTCAGGGTGCCAGCTCCAGGGGAAGGCTTTTTCTCTGTCAGCTCTGGGGGAAGGTCCTTGTCATCAATCTTCCCCTGTGGCTAGGAGCTTCTCAGTGAGGGACTCCAGGTCCAAAGGACACATTCTACTCCTGGCTCTTCTTTCTTTGTGGTAGGAGGTCCCTCCTCTCTGTTTGCTTCTCTTATATCTCAAAAGAAATTGAATCAAGATACAACCTAATCCTGTAAATTGAGTCCTGCCTCATTAACATAATGTCTCAAATCCTGCCTCATTAACATCATAGAGGTTACAACACATAGGGTAATTACACCAGATCACAAAATGGAGGACAACCACACAATACTGAGAATCTTGGCCTAGCCAAATTGACACACATTTTTGGGGGGCACAATTCAATCCATAAGACTATATTTTAAATTTCTAGGAGTTCTTTTTCATTCTTTAATACTGCCCTTTTCATAGTATCCTATTCTTGTTTCGTAGATTCAATATCTTTTTGAGGAAATTAATTTTAAATATTTTTATTTGCATCATCTGTTTTCTCTGAGTTTCTTATTCTGTTTGTTTGGTTTAGGGTTTTTTCACACTGAGGTGATTCTTGGCTGTGTGAAGTACTGAGGGGCTGATGGGAAAGTCTGGGCAGAGCTTGTTCCTTGGTGGGAATCATTATAGGATGACTGGACAGAGGCCTGGCTGGTTATTGGAGGACCCCCACTGTCAGTGTCTGTAAGCTTTTTCTTTTGGCCAAGTTTCTCTAGAAAGGCATCACATTTACTGCCTGTGTTGAGCGTAGAGACATATACCAGGCTTCCAGTCTCGCAGTAGCAGGACAAGGGCCTGGGGTTCCTTTAGTGCCTGGGGTTCCAACCATTCAGCATGTAGATTCTCACTTTATCCCTATTTTCAGCACACCACCCCTCAAGTTTGGAGCCTTTCATGGTCAATTTGTTCAGAGAATGAGTCTTGTTTTCTTGCCTAGGAAAGTGGTTGTCCTGCCACTTGGAGTGGAGTAAAGTACCTGGGCACCCAGTGTACTGTCCACATCCATTTTCTTGTTTTCAGCCCCATGCCTCATTGCCACTTTCTGTGGTACTTAAGGCCACCAAATCCTAAGCTTACAGGTTCTGCAGGTCAGCCAACTCCCTTCTCCTGGGGCCCACCTCTACCACCACTCCATGCTGCAGCCTCCTCTGCTTTGCCATCATCCCCATCTGTTTCCAGAACTTGTTTGAAATTGCTCATCTGTTGCTATCTCTCCTCCAATTTTCTTTATTCTTGAGAACATACATCTTTTTTTTTTTTAATAACTGATTTTAATGGGGTTCTGGGAGTACAGAGAGGCACTAAAGGAGTATGGTAAGTATACCATGATGAATTGAAAGTGATGTTAAGGACATTCTAATTTTAAAATAAAAAAAATAGTTTATCTGGAGTTTAATAATTAATAGCTTATAGGAATATTGAAGTTATAGTATTCGGAAATTGTAAGGAAAGTGCACTTCAAGGATATGTTCTTTACCAGACTTAATGATCTGAGACTAGATGGACCCCAGGGGTCATGCCCCCCAGACCCTCTAAGACTGGACCCATTCCCGAAGCCAACTCTTCAGACAGGGATTAGACTGGACTATGGGATAGAAAATGATCCTGATGAGGTGTGAGCTTCTTGGATCAAGGAAACACATGAGACTATGTGGGCAGCTCCTGTCTGGAGGGGAGATGAGAAGGCAGAGGGGTACAGGAGCTGGTTGAATGGACACGGGGAATACAGGGTGGAGAGGAGGAGTGTGCTGTCTCATTAGGGGGAGAGCAGCTAAGAATACATAGCAAGGTGTGTATAACTTTGTATGAAAGACTGACTTGATTTGTAAACTTTCATTTAAAGCACAATAAATAAAGGAAAAAATATATTCTTTGCTTATTAGATTCCCTTTATATTTACAAAATTACTTTTAAAAGATCCTAAACCAACAACATTTTCAGTATTTCATCTGTTATTTAAACAGGCTGTGAACTAGAGACATAATAAAAATAAAAGGAGGCTAAAATTCTGAGATAAAACTATAAAAGAGAAGAATGCAGTGGGTAGGAAGGTACAACAAGAAAGTACATTTCTAAACATGGTATCATTTCATTATTACATGCCTGTGGGAGAGGTGTTATGTGATTGTCATTCCACAGATGAGGAAACCAAGGCTCAGAGAGACCGAGAGACTTGACAGGACACACAGCGAGTAAGCAGGGGAAAAAAAAATTTCCCCTGCTTACTCGCTGTGTGTGAGGAGTCAGGATTAAACTCTGGTTCTGTTTCCTGGACTCTCTCCAGTTGAACTGTTATATTTGGACGGTATGCCTGAACTCAGGAATCATTGATAAGCTAGGTATAACAAAAGGTTTGACTGGGTGTTACTATAATATCAGCATTGGGGGCTCTCTTGGGATCTTTCACAGAAGGAGACAGGAGGAAAAAATATTCTTGAACTAGGACAATTCTAGGCAAGAGAAACGGTCTTCATGAAAGATAGGGCTTATCTCTATGAAAAGTAAATAAGCCAAACTTAAATATCACCATTCTTAAAGTGCAAATGTATGAGGCAAAATAAAAGAACCAGTTGAAAGAAGATGAAGGGCAGAAACTTAGGCGTAAAGACAAGGAGGTTAGTCCCACAAGGTCCTGGTTACAAAACGAGGCACTAAAAAACCAAACGTATTAATTTGAAGAAACTGCCTGACACGTTTTTTCTCTGAAATTTTTAATGTTTAGACAATTTCAAAATTTCTCTACTAAATGTGAACGATTTGAAAGGTAAGCAACCCAACAGGCTCTGGAATTCTTTAATGAACAAGAGTATACGTTCTGGAGTTGTTTTTGATAACAATTCTCCAGTACTCAGTGGGGAGGTTTGCCCACATTCACATGGCAGATAGATTAGACAGCTAACTGGTATCATTGCCCAGCTTCTCTTGGGCCCTAGAACCCACAGGACCTGCAATGGGACCATCTCGTAATTTAATAGTTCAGTTATAAAATGGGACCATGGAGGGCAGTACACTACCAGTTCCCCTTCTTCTCCCAGTACTTCCTGGCACCAACCTTAGTGAGAGAGAAGCTGGTTTAGCACTGTGGAGAAAGTCCATTACATGGGGCTAGGTGTAAAGTTGAAAGTCTCTCCAAGAATATTCTTATAAGACTTTTTCTTTTTTGGTAAAGCAAGATTGAC
This sequence comes from Loxodonta africana, assembly GCF_030014295.1. Classification (NCBI taxonomy): domain Eukaryota; kingdom Metazoa; phylum Chordata; class Mammalia; order Proboscidea; family Elephantidae; genus Loxodonta; species Loxodonta africana. The sequence continues at coordinate 85,356,572 of NC_087343.1, read as the reverse complement.
CCAAATACTAGAATCAATGAGAGTGTAACATTGAAATCTGGTTATATGTTTTCATTTGAATATCTGTTTTTCAAATGCTACTTTGGGTCAAAAGTTCTTTTTAAGATTGATACTATATCTTTTCTTTAATTGTAGTTACTAAGTGGTTTCTATATTTGTTAATATATTCCAGGTCATTTTTCTAAATTTCTTTGCTATATTAATTGCATTTGTGTAAGAAAAATGCTAAAAGGTTTCTTTTGTTTAGTTACCACTTTCTCACAAGAGCTCTTTTCAGATGCATTGCATTCAGATTTGATTTCTGAATCGGAACCCAGGCTGTCAACCAATCCTAATATTTCCCTGGATAAGCTCCTCTTTAAGTTCGTGCTGCAGGTACGTCTGGTTCTGAATTTGCTGTTTTAGAACATTGTGCAGGACAGACCTGAAATCTAGGCATTCACTTTCATTATATTTATGTATGGATATATTGAGTTGCTGCTTTTTGAAAGATACTAAGTAGAATCAAAAAGTATATTGTTTTGAAAATTGGCTACCAGCAGTTTATTAGTTGAAACTCCATTTGAAAGTCTAGGCATAAATACGATTGATAATACCACAAGAACTGAATTATGTTGTAAAATGTCCTAACATAACTCTTCAGGAGACCTGGTGATACAGTAGTTAAAGCACTCGGCTGCTAACCGAAAGGTCAGTAGTTCAAACCCACTAGCAACTCTGCGGGAGAAAGATGTGGCAGTCAGCTTCTGTAAAGATTATAGCCTAGAAAACCCTTTGGGGCAGTTCTACTCTGTCATATAGCATTGCTGTACGTTGGAATTGACTCAATGGCACCTAGTCCAAAGAATTTTTAATCCTTTAAAAGAAAAACAGAAATGCCCCTCAAATTGAAAATCTAGATATTAATTGTATTATTTAATTGAAGAGCACATTTAAGTAATTCAATATTTAAAAGTTTTTGTATTAAGTTACCATAAACATGTTGTATTTTAATTGATTCAGTTGCAATTACACAGAATTTTGGCTTTTTGTTAAATTTTTATTTTAAATATTATTAATATTCAAAATATTTTTCATGAATAGAAAATAAATGGGTTGTTGTTTAACTAATGTGGGATTTAGGGGTTATGTTAGTGTTACACCATAAGTATTCAATGAAGATTTTGACAATAGATTTTAGTTAATAATTCCCTAAAGGATGTTGCTATTGTAAAATTTATTTTACAAGTCACTGTGTTCTCTGCGGAGCCCTGGTGGTGCCATGGTGAAGCATTGGGCTGCTAACCAAAAGGTTGGCAGTTCCAATCCACCAGCCGCTCCTTGGAAACTGTACGGGGCAGTTCTCCTGTGTCCTATAGCATCACTATGAGTTGGAATCGACTCGATGGCAAATGGGTTATTTTCTCTGCACTTATTAATACATAATTTCATTTATGTCCTTTTTCTGTGATACATATTTTAAAAATTAGTTGTGAATAGCAAAATGAGTATAAGTTGGGATGTTGATTCTAGTTAATCTTTTGGTCTTCATCTTCTTTGGTAACCAGCTATTGATTTCTGACTTTTGAAGATGGATGAGGGTACAGAGATCTCCAGTGATGGGAATTCCCTGATCAAAGCAGTCCATCAGAGCCGGCTTCGCCTTACAAGACTCTTGCTAGAAGGTGGAGCCTACATTAACGAGAGCAATGACCGCGGGGAAACGCCTTTAATGATAGCTTGTAAGACCAAACATGTTGATCACCAGGGTGTCAGTAAAGCCAAGATGGTGAAATACCTGTTAGAAAACAATGCTGATCCCAACATACAGGACAAATCTGGGAAAACTGCTTTGATGCACGCTTGCTTAGAAAAAGCTGGTCCTGAAGTTGTTTCCTTACTTCTAAAGAGTGGGGCTGACCTCACCTTGCAAGACCATTCTAGTTACTCCGCGCTTGTTTATGCTATAAATTCAGAGGATAGAGAGACCCTGAAAGTTCTACTCAGTGCTTGCAAAGCAAAAGGGAAAGAGGTAATTATCATAACAATGGCGAAATCAGCCACTGGGAGACACACTACCAAACAGTACTTGAATATGCCTCCAGCAGATATAGATGGGAGTCATTCCCTAGCCACCTGTGCTACTCCTTCAGAAATAGACATAACCACAGCCTCATCGCCACTTCCACATTCTTCTGAAACAGAAATGACTCCTTTTGTCTTTAAAGATCTGGAGTCCTCAGGAAGTAGTGACGACACACGGGAACCAGGCTCCCCTATGTGGAAGCCTACTCTGGCCTGTAATGGGCTCAAGCTGCCCCAAGCTCCACCCTGGATCAAGAGCGCCCCCTCCTTAATGCACCAGAACAGAGTGGCCTCCTTGCAAGAGGAGCTCCAGGATATTACTCCAGAGGAAGAATTATCCTACAAAACGAACGGGCTGGCACTTTCCAAGCGATTCATCACGAGGCACCAAAGCCTTGATATAAAAGACACTGCGCATTTGTTAAGAGCCTTTGATCAGGCTGGCTCAAGAAAGATGTCATATGATGAAATAAATTATCAGCCATTATTTTCAGAAGGAAATCAGCAGGGCATTGAGATCCCTGTTGACCAGGACCCAGATACTAACCAGACAATATTTGCTTCCACCTTAAGAAGTATAGTTCAAAAAAGAAACTCAGGGGCAAATCACTATAGCTCTGATTCTCAGCTCTCAGCTGGTCTTACCCCTACAACTTTAGAAGACAGCAAAGCATTTTTAGGAAAGAAAAAGATCGTCTCGCCATCTCCTTTGTTGTCAGGATCTAAAGAATTGTTGGAGAACATCCCCCCAGGTCCCCTGAGCAGGAGAAATCATGCAGTTTTAGAAAGACATGGTTCAGGAGCTTTCCCTTTAGATCATAGCATTACGCAAACCAGACAAGGGTTTCTGCCACCCTTAAATGTAAATCCTCACCCTCCCAGCTCAGATATCAATGTCAACAACAAGATTTCCAGTCTTCTTTCTTGTGGTCAGAAAGTGCTTATGCCGACAGTTCCTATCTTCCCTAAAGAGTTCAAAAGCAAAAAAATGTTGTTAAGGAGACAGTCATTACAAACTGAACAAATTAAGCAATTGGTCAACTTTTAAGAGAGGGCCAGAAAACACATTTTCTTAAAATATCTGTATTAGAGAAGAACAGAAATCTTAAAACTTCATTGTTTTAAATCTTGCGATTGGTTAGTCCATCACATTGGGGAGCTCAAAATATACTGGGCATTGTACTAGGCACTGTGGTGACAGAAATAATAGATAGTTGCTGCTAAGAGAATGCTCTCAAAACAAAATGACGACTATTTTCCTCAAAACTTCAAATATTTAACGACATCATGTGGTCCAAGTTTTTCATTTAAGTAAAAATCAGCACAGGAAGAAAGCCAGCTAAGTTGGAGTTTTTTTTTTTTTTCAGATTTGCCAAATATTCTGAACGTTGTGTTCAAGTCAATAAATATTTTTAATAGTTCAAGTAATAAATAAGGTTGTAATCTTCCATGATGCCAAAAGCATGAAAGAAAACATGGGCAGCTATAAAATGTCCTATGATCTAAGCTACAAAGACAGACGACAAGTGTTGACTGTAGATACCTGAAAAGCTAATTACAATGAGAAAGGTCAACCATTATGGTAGAGTAGGCAGCTAATATTCATGTCCTCAGCTTAAAAAAAAAAAACAAAACCCGTTGCCATCAAGTCAATTCCAACTCATAGCGACCCTATAGGACAGAGTAGAAGTGCTCTGTAGGGTTTCTAAGGAGCGCCTGGTTAACCTTTTGGTTAACAGCCATAGCTCTTAACCACTCTTAACCACTACACCACCAGGGTTTCTGTCCTCAGCTTAGTCAGTGTAAAGCGGGCGCTCTACAAGCTAGTCAAAATCTTTATGCTGAGTTCTGTTGTGTTTGTGTGCTGTTTTTTGCTTTGCTTTTTGTTTTGTTTTGTTTTTTTAAACAAAGTTACCTATCATATTATTTTATGGGATTCTTCTCCATATCTTTTAATCCTTTTAATTACTTATAGAAGCCTATCAATAGCTTCGCACTAACAGGCAGTTCTACTCTGTCCTATAGGGTCGCTATGAGTCGGAATCGACTCGACAGCACTGGGTAACAAGAAAATACAAAAGTTAAAAAGCATTTCTCTTTACTTAATTCATATCTTTCCAAAGGCAATGACAACAAAAAAAGTTTGAGATTTATTATGAATAGAAACTAAATATTTGCTTCATTTAAAAAAAGAAAAACCGATTAGGTTAGCTTAAAACATTTCCTTAGTTTAAAAAAGAAAAAACTGATTATTAGGTTAGTTTAGGTTAGCTAAAATTTAAAAAGCCAGTAGAAACTTAATCACAAAATGCATTAAATATTGGATCAGTATTAAATAATATGGGAGAAAGATGTGGCAGTCTGCTTCCATAAAGATGTCCCACCTTGGAAACCCTAAAGGGTCGCTCTGGGTTGGAATCAACTCCACAGCAATGGGTATTAAATAACATATTTTTACTTCTGATAGTAATTATTAGACACATAATAGGAATATGCAAGGATAATTTCCTTAATGTGATAGTTCAATCTAGTATTTTAGGACCTGTGAATAATTTCTAACAAAATGAATGAATACCATACTACTAGTAAAAAGATCATAAAATGACTATGTGATTTCAAAATATGTTATAAAGGAATATTTCAATCTAGCAGTATCACAACAAAAAAACAAATGAAACTGTATAAAACCCAAGTATATTAATTTGATGATTGTCGTATACAGCCTTATTTTCTTGCCTTCTACTGGTAGAGGAGATCCTAACAAAATAACGAGATAACTTTTCTTAGTAATTCAGTGTAAACAAGTTGTAATTTTAATGTACGTAGTAATTATTTAATTTCTTGTGGATTTTATTTTTTAAAATAGCAGGTTTTTCCATTTAATGTTTTTAAGATTGATATTAAGTATGTTAGAAATATTTTTTGTTTCAGAACTTAGAATTGTACCCGACGTTTATAGGTAGCTAACCTTTTTTTGTAGGTTTTGACATTGAGAAAAGTGCTTGGTTATAAGTTCTAAGGGTATAGTTTGGAAGAATATGTAAGTAGATTAGTTCATAAACAAAATCATTATCAATAAAGATTTAAAATGTCATTTTGTTATTACTGATTTTTATTTATCTTTTAAATACTGGTGGTAAATATTTCTACATAATATCCAGAGAAATTTGCTACATTTGAGTAAATAGCAAACTAAGGAAAAATAACTTTTGTTGCCCTTCTCATCCCAACATGAAAAAGATAATAGGATTAAAACTTTTTGGGCCATATTTGGAAGAATTTTGAACCTGCTAGCAACTCTAAGAACTTTTTATGGACCGAGTTGTTTGAACCGGTATGTAAAACCTTGCCATGGGAATTTGCATTCCATTAAGTGAAGGTATCACTGGAATCCCAAGGGTGAGACCTAGATGTTTGCAACAAGGAGTCACGTACGTGTGTTGTTGTTAGCTGCCATTGAATCAGCCCCCCGACTCATGGCAACCCCATGCACAATGCAATGAAATGCTGCCCAGTCCTGCACAATCCCCATGATCATTTGTGGATAGGACCGTTGTGATCCACAGGGCTTTCATTAACTGATTTTTGGAAGTAAATTGCTAGGCCTTTCTTCCTAGTCTGTCTTAGTCTGGTGACTCTGCTCAAAGATACGTTCAGCATCATAGCAAACACAAACCTCCTCTGACAGGTGATGGCTGCACACGAGGCGCACAGAAGGCAAGAAGAATTCTATCACTGAAACACCAATGTCTCCATCACATATGCGTATGTATGTATACATATTTAAAATATATCTTAAAGTTATATTTTAAAGCTTTAAAGTATGATGCCACTACATTTATTAGTTTTACAGTTAACATCCTAATTACTTGCAGCTAGGATTCCAAAGAATACAGCTAATACCGAATCATGGCAGGAGTAATTTTGTGGAGGACGTAGGACATCAGTTACTGAGACAAATGTTGATGGTATCCATCCAAGCAGTGCCTAGGGAAGGTGGTGAACACCTATTGAGCATATTTCTTGGTGGAGATGCTCCCATCTGGCATCCAGTACCTGAACATTTTAAAATTTCAAATGATAAAGCTAACTGCCCTTATTATGATTAAATGCTTACTTTATGTAGACTTCTGGAGCCCTGGTGGGCCAGTGGTTAAGAGCTTGACTGCTAACCAAAAGGTCGGCAGTTCGAATTCACCAGGTGCTCCTGTCTAATAGCGTTGCTATGAGTCAGAATTGACTCGACAGCAACAGGTATGCAAACTTCTAATAATTTGTTTCCCATATATCCTACTTAGAGGAGAGAATAATCTTGTCCAGTTGATGAGAAGGCACAGTCCAAATGAAGGTTATAATTCTTAGTAAATTAGTGTTTGAGTTTATAGAGGCTTGCTTGGTGCCAATATTCTTTACATCACATTTCTAGGTCTCCAAGAGGACCAGGTCATGGATTATGACAAATTCACTAAAACTGGAGCTGCCCATTGGCCTTCCCAAGGTGACATGCTGTCTCTGTATAATTTTTTGAACATCTACAACTCATGAAATGGAAGGCCAGTGAGGGAAAAAATGGGCAGAATAGCAAAACAACAAATAATGACAATCTAAAAGAATCTCAACTAGCTGAAAACACTAGATCAAAACCAGTAAGCTAAAGTTTAATAACCATGAATATTCTACACTTAGGTTTGAAAATTAGTTGCAGAAGATAAAGATGATTAACAACTTATGAGAAAAGAAATCTGACAGTTTTAGTTACAAGTGTAATATAATCCAAGTTTCTTGGGACTGTTAACAGGGCTAAGACTTTGAGACAATTTGATTAAAAGTTTTATCAGTGTCTAATCAGTGTCTACTAGAGTATTTATTTGTTATTTTTTATTTATTTTGTATTATTTATTATTTATTTTGGAAACTGAAATCGACTCGACGGCAGTGGGTTTGGGTACTAGAGTATTTTAGTACTAGTAGATCATGTTTGAAATATTACTTTTACCTAAGGATCCCATTTTAAATTAAAGTATATATATATAAGAAGCTAAAAAGGATGATAAATAGTCTGGGAAAAAGAATTAAAAACAGGTGAAAGAAAAGTGTTGTTTAGCCTGGAAATGGGAAGAGACTCAACTGAGATGAAACAGCTGGTCTTAAATACTGAAAGGGCTGATACCATGACTTAGTCCACAATCTTCCAAATAAAGATAAACCAGGACAAGAAAATTGAAGTTACAAAGATTCCAAATCTCTCTTAGTTACTAGAGCTTTCTACCAATGGAATAGAATAGTCTGTCCCAGGAAGGCATGAACCACCATTTCTGGAAATAAGCAGAGAATAGATACAGGTCAGGGATTTAACAAGAGAGATTCCTTTTACTGAATAATTTTAAGGTTGTTTCCAATTAGAAGATTCTTTCAGATGTTGTTGTTATTAGGTGCCATAGAGTTGGTTCCAACTCATAGCAACCCTGTGTACCACAGAATGAAATACTGCCCGGTCCTGTGCCATCCTCACAATCGTTATGCTTGAGCATGATGTCCTTCTCCAGGGACTGATCCCTCCTGACAACATGTCCAAAGTATGTAAGATGCAGTCTTGCCATCCTTGCTTCTAAGGAGCATTCTGGTTGTACTTCTTCCAAGACAGATTTGTTCATTCTTTTGGCAATCCATGGTAAATTCAATATTCTTCATCAACACCGCAATTCAAAGGGGTCAATTCTTCAGTCTTCCTTATTCATTGTCCAACTTTAACATGCATATGATGCAATTGAAAATACCATGGCTTGGGTCAGGTGTACCTCAGTCTTCAAGGTGACATCTTTGCTTTTCAACACTTTAAAGAGGTCCTTTGCAACAGATTTGCCCAATTCTATACATCTTTCAGATAGTCCTTAATAACAGTTCTAGATTCAGTGGGAAAAGTTGGAAACTAATGACTAAAATTATATTTTTGGATTTCAATCATCCACACTACTTCTTGGCTTTGTTTTCAAGTTCATTAAGTGTTGATTATAGTGGCACAAACTTAAATTTTGATTGCTAAGAAAAACATTTTGAAAAGGATCTTCTTATTAATTGCAAAAAGAGCTATCCTATTCCTGTAACTTTGGTCCTATCAGTATGAAGAATATGGCTTCTAAGGGAAGAACACCTCCACCAAGGAAACAATAGCAGTTTGATAGTTTGAAAGCTGAGATAACTACCTGGTCATACCAGGCTGTTCACAGGATAAAAGGGGGTCATGATGTTGGTTAGAGTGATTCTCAGAACTTTTCCTATAAAATAGAAGCTAAAAGGAATATGGGTAGAATCTGAGGAACTCACTGGGGTACCCCCTTGTATTATCATGGGCAGTATTTTTTTTTAGTAAATGTAGATTATTACAATCCCACACAAATAGGGCCAACAAAGCCTTAATTCATCAGGAATGAAGGTGTGAGTCACACCAGCAGATACTTTTTTAAGTATCTGTTCCCGTCCACAGCTGGTAGAAGGGGGAGCCTAGTGTAGCATACAATTCCATTGGCCTTTCCACTCCCCTTACAGCTAGATGACTGGACCAAGGATGGATAACTGACCCAAGGGAATGAAGCCATAAAGTGGAATGAGCCAAGACAGTCCTCTCTCAGTAATAAGATTTTGCTAATGATGAAGAACTCAAGTAACTCCAACTGATGAGGACCCCGCATCTGTCCTAGTTCTTGCCTTTCCTGAACCTACATGTTCGTATTGTCTCTAAATTTTCTGAGATACGTATCCTTACAATAACCTCCTTCCTAGCCTCCTTTATTTGAATTAATCTGAGTGAGTTTCTATTATTGCATCCAAAAGGTTTCTGACTAAAATAATATCAGTCAGATCAAAATGGAAAGGCCCAGAAATAAGATAATTATTATTAGAACAAAAACTGATAAATGACAATTTTCTTCTTTAGGGAGAAGTAAACCACTTTTCTGGATTACCAAAACATTGTTTACCATCTGCGGCTGGGTGATAAAAACAGTTTTAAAATAGTTTATTAACATAGTGTATCTTAGTGCTGTCACAGGACACTAGTCAAGCTCAGAGGGAGGGTGTGCAACTTAGTATAGTGAGAGTGAGAGGGATGGTCCCAGCTAACTGTGTTTGATAAACTGAGGGAGAGGGCTTCTAGTTTATTGCTGAGGGACTCGTTTGTTTCAGTGAAGGAGGAAGAAGAAGCAGTTTTACAGACCTGGAATAGCGACTGAGATGGGAAACACAGCAAGGTGTCTGTCTCAGGTATGCAGACAGCCCTACGTATAGAGGGCCTGCAGTAGAAGCTGAAGGAGTTGCTAGTGGGATGGACTTGGAAAAGCAGAGGCACAAGCATGGCTACAGGGTGAAAAAGAGGCTGGACAGAGGGGCTTGTCCCCCATCTCTGCGCGAAGGCAGTCTGTCTGGTCGACGTACAGAGGGTCCCATTTTGCAAGAGCTGCTTTGGCACCTCGAGGATTCAGCTTTGGGAGAAGTACCAGAAGACAGCGTCTTCATCAGTGACATCAGCATTGTCACAGACTCTTAGAACAGTGCCTGCCTTAGAGTATACACTCCAAAATTCTACTGTTTCTTTTCATCATCATTATCATAAATGTGAGGATAACGGATTTTAGAAGATTAGAAAGCATTAATTTATTTGATGAATTGGAAAAATAATAGTTATAATTAATACTCATCTATGCAAAGTTTCAAATGGGTTATTTTATACAGTCCTTTTGATTCAAAAACATCTTAAGTATACTTTTGTAGTGCTTGGAAAATACATCTGGTCCCGGCCTAAATCTGCAGCCTCATTGTGTGGTGTCCCCTACACACTTTTTGAGCAGGTCACATTAGGCTCTTTCCCACTTAGTGTTCCTTTGCTCCTCGCTTTGTCTGAAAGGCCCTTCCCCCTCCTAAGTCTATCTGGTGAATAACTATTGGTCTTTCAAGATGCAGTTCAACTGAAGAAAAATGTAGAACAAAATTCTAACTCAAAAAGAAAGACCAGACTTGCTGGCCTGACAGAGACTAGAGAAACCCTGAGAGTATGGCCCCCGGTCACCCTTTCAACTCAGTAATAAGGTCACTCTTGAGGTTCACCCTTCAGCCAAAGATTGAACAGGCCGATGGAACAAAGCACCAGCCCTGGGGCAGGGACTGGAAGGCAGGAGGGAACAGGAAAGCTGGTAATAGGGAACCCAGGGTTGAGAAGGGAGAATATTCACATGTCATGGGGTTGTTAACCAATGTCAGACAATAATGTGTGGACTAACTGTTTGATGAGAAACTACTTCGTTCTGTAAACCTTCATCTAAAGTTCAGTTAAAAAAAAAAAAAAAAAAGGTGCCGCTCAAGTCCTCTCTCCCAATTAGAACAGACTGCTTTCTCTCTGGGGCTGTCACCACAGCCCATGTAGTTCTATCAAAGAAGTCCTAGCAAATGTTCACTTACCTTTCACAGGTCTCTCTCCCTCTAATTGACTGTAAGCTTTCTGAGGCAGGAACAACTTTTTAATTATTTGCACAGCCCCAGCACAGCAGACATCAATCAGATGCCTCCCCCCACTGTTCCTTCTGAGCCCTGAAGTATTGTCACGTGACTTCCTCACCAAAGACTTAGGTAACTGGACAAATCGTGGTCCCTGACCCAAAGACTGGTGGGTACACAGAAGAAAAGCAATTACAGTAAAGAGTAAATGAGTCATGTTGATGTGGAGCTCTAGAGCAAAGACTCTAAGCACCTATCTGCTGCTGAGTTCCCATGGATCCCACCCTGCTTCTTCTAAGACCTGGTCATCAGCTCTTCTTGGGTTCATTTATTCATTATACTCCCATTTTCTACATAATTTCTTTAGCACTACTATCTTCATATTTCTTTTTAACACTCAATTGTCTGTTTTCCATCCATTGTTTCATGAATTTATGATTGCTCCATAACTAGGTTTTAGGCTCTTACTAGGTAGGCTTGCATCTTAAATTCCAAAGTATAGAGCATTTTTCTATATATTCTGTATAGTCAGATATGTCAGTGGCCTCTAAAAACTAGGCAATTAAGTTTTTTAATCATAGGAAAAAAAAAAAAAAAAAACTCACAAGACCCCAGATGCAACAAACAAGCAAACAACCTAGCCCAATTACTTCTAACAATTTCCCACTGGATAAGTGGGTACGTATCTGGATAATTAGCAATTAATTCACTCTTAGAGGGCCACAAGCTACTGAGCTTTTTTTTAAAACCTATGAATTTTTTAACAATTGGGTCTTATATTAAAGTATCTTCTAGAGCTAGTACTGTTCTGCCCGTCTTGAGAAATAGCCCTCTGATGCAATGGGATCTCAACATCAATACATCAGAAGTGAGAACCTGGAATGGGGGAAAAAAAATAGGTGGTACCTAACCATTTACTTCTTGTGTGTTGCTATGATGCTGAACAGGTTTCAGCAGAGCTTCCAGACTAAGAAGAAAGGCCTGGCTATCTATTTCTGAGAAATCAGCAAATGAAAACCCTATGGATCACAACATTGTGCACCATGCATCAAAACCCTGTTGTGCACGGGATTGCTGAGGGTCAGGCGGCCAACTTGTTGGCAGCTAACAACAGTCATTTACTTATATTTTGCATGTGAACCTCCTGCCAAACATTTTCCTATGCACACAAATGCACATGAATACATACAGTTTTATATGAACAGTATTATACCATATATGCCCTTCTACAACTTGCAACAATGTGGTAACATCTTTTCGTGTTAATAAAGGTAGATTTTCAGTGCCTGCATAGTGTTCTATTGCATTCTTGTACATCGAGGACTTCAGTTTTGCCTATTCTTGAACCTCATACAAATATAATCATACAGTACGTACTCTTTTGTGTCTGTTTCTTTTGTTCAGCTTGTTTTTGATATTCACCTTATTTTTGCATATATATGTAGTTCAATATCTTTCAGTACTTTGTAATAGTCCATTGTATGAATGTACCATTATTTACTTAATTTTCTGGTTGATAGAAATTTGAGTTGCTACTGTATTTGTACATCCTTGCACAAATCTGATGAGGACATAAGAATTCTTTTCTCTTGAGTATATGGCTAGGGGTAGAATACTTGGGTCAAGGGTAAAAATGTTTCTCTTTATTAGAAACTGCTAAACTGTTTTCCAAAGTGGTTGTACTATTTTATACTCTCACCAGCAACACATTAGAGTTCTAGTTGCTCCGTAATCTGAGCACTTGGTACTGTCAGTCCCCTTTCAGCATTAGCTTTTCTGGTTAAGTGTGTAGTGGAATCTCAGTGTGGTTTAAATTTGCATTTCCTGGGTTAAGGCTGAGAATCTTTTCATGTGCTTATTGGCCACTTAATACTTTCTTAAGAGCCTGTTCAAGTCTTTTGTCCATTTTTAATTGAGTTGTTTGGCTTTTTCTTATCAATTTACATGAGTTCTTCACATATTCTTAATATGAACCCTTTGTCAGATATGTCAATGGTGTCTTTTGATAAAAATTTAAATTTTAATAAAGCCCGTTGATTTTTTCTTTTATGATTAATGCTTTCTGTGTTATAATCTTTGCCTTCCCCTAAGTCAAGAAAATAGTGTTTTATATTCTCTTCTAAATGCTTTATAGTATTAGCTTTCACATTTAGATCTAAGATCCATCTCAAATTATTATTTGGGTATGGCAAGAGGTAGGGATCAAGGCTATTATTTTCCATATGGATATTGATATGGACTGAATTGTGTCTCCAAAATTTATGTGTTATAAATACTAACCTCTATGCCTGTGGTTATAATCTCATTTGGGAATGGATTGCCTTTGTTATGTTAATGAGACAGGATTAGTGTAGGGTATGTCTTGAGTTAATCTCTTTTGAGATATAAGAGATTAAACAAGCAAGCAAAAAAAAGTAGAGATGGGAAGAGAGGTTCCAAGCCACACGAAGATCACCCAGGAGCAGAATCTCAAAAGAGACAAGGACCTTCCTCCAGAGTAAACAGAGAGAAAAAGCCTTCCCCTAGAGCCAGTGCTGTGAATTCAGACTTCTATCCTCCTAAACTGTGGAAAAATAAATTTGTTTGTTAAAGCCACCACTTGTAGCATTTCTGTTATAGCAGCACTAGAGGACTATGACAGAATTTGGTACTGGGAGAGCAGGGTACTGCTTTAACAAATACCTACAATGTGGAAGTGCTTTTGGAATTAGGTAAAGGGTGGAAGCTAGAAGCTTAAGGTATCTAGTAGTAAAAGCCTAGACTGCCTTGAACAGACTGTTGGTAGAATTATGACTGTCAAAGGCAATTCTGGTGAGGGCTCAGAAGGAAGTGAGGAGAGTTATAAAGAAAGTGTTTATCATTTTAGAGACGATGTGTACATATGGCACCAGCAATAGAATGTTGCTAGAAATGTGGATGTTAAATGTGCTTCTAGTGAGGCTTTAAAAGAAAATGACGAACATGTGATTGGACAGTGGAGGAAGGGCAATGCTTTTCATGCAGTGGCAAAGAACTTCTCTGAATTGTGTTCAAATGTTTGGCGGAAGGTAGTAGCTCTAAATGATGAACTCGGATATCTGGCTGAGGAAATTTCTAAGCCAGATCTTAAAGGGGTCACATGGTTTCTCCTTGTCGCTTATAGTAAAACGTGAGAGGAAAGACGTGGACTTAAAAATGAACTGTACAAAATGAAAACAACTTAAAGATTTGGGAAATTCTGTTGTACAAACAAAGGACATGTGTCCCAGAATGTTCACCAAGGATGTGCCTACGCATACTTCTGTTAAAGAGATTAAGATGTGACTGATGTGCCTAACCAACTACCATAGCTTAGACTGAAGGGGACAGAGAAGGAACAAAGGAAAGAATGCTGTCCACATCTTGGTGCCACACTGGGTCTTTACATGGCTGCTGGAGGTGGTGGGCCCCTGTGACGTGGGGCGCCTAGCTTAGGCCTGCAGTGAGTGGACAGCCCACATGCACTTACCTCCCTCGGAACTTGGAAAAGGCAGGCACACTGTCCATGTGCCCCAAGTACCACAGCTCCATTCTGCATGGTGGGCCTGCAGGTGGTGGTGCCAGTCAGGGTGCAGGTGCTAAGCAATGTGTTCTCTGAGTACAACCGGTCAGTGCATTGCACGGGGCACATGGCTGGGCCTCCATGGTGTCCCCTTACCAGTTCCACCCTACCCTATCCTGCCAGGCCTTCTGTGCTGTGCAGCCCAGGGCCATTGAAGCACCTCTCTGGGCTTCTGTTTCCCCTACCTTACACATGTGGAATTTCACTATTGCAGCAGTTCTTGGCCTTTTGGTGGCTGTAGGGGGCAGTCTTAGATTCCTGACCTCTGTATGTCCATACGGTTTCTGGGGATCTGTGGAGAACTTCAGACTTGGATTTCCCTAAGTGTCCTCTTCCCAACCCTTGGGCCCCGTGCTTGCTCTTAGCATATCCCAAGTGGTACTTTCTCCCCTGCGCCTCAAGGCAGGGGCCTCATAGTTGGTGTGTGGGGTTGACAGGTCTGGTAAGGAGGTGATGGGGGAATGATTCATCTGGCCCCAGCACCATCCAGGGGAGGATTAACCAGCAAGCGAGGTATGCACAGGCTTACATTAAGCAAGGTACATACCAGTTTACTTGATGTGGCAAAAAACAGGTGAAATTGTGCACTACAGATCAATAAGCACAAGCAAGCCCATACGTACATACCTTGCTTACTGAATAATCTGTCCCTGGCACCATCCTACCCATGTCCCCAACCTTCCCTGCCTCTGCTGAGGAGGGTCCAAACCCCAGCAGAAATGTGACCCAGTGGTACAATGTAGATTTTTCAGTTCAGAGTCTACAATAAAGTACCTAACTGGTCTCAAAGGTTTTACAGGATAGAATCTTTTGAGTATTTTGGGTAACATTTGCCCTGCAAGTATGTCTTCAACTGTGGAGAAGATACATACAATGGTTTATGATAACAGACAGGCCCTACTTTGCAATACACATCAAAACATTATTATTATTACTACTGTGTTGTTATGTTAAAGATGTTCTAGTGTATCTAGAAGTGCTTCTTTAATGTTTTTTATGCATAGAAAGGTACACTATATACTATATACAAAGACAAACATTTGACTAACATTAGATACGAACTGTACCTAAGTGTTCGGACTTATATACAAATTTGATTTAAAGACAGATTTAGGAACAGAATTTGTTTGTAATCTGCCTGTATAAAAGCGATTAAACAAGTAAGCAAAAGAAGCAGAAATGGGGAAAGAGAGGTGCCAAGCCACATGGAGATCACCCAGGAGCAGAAGCTCAAAAGAGACAAGGACCTTCCTTCAGAACTGACAGAGAGAGACTTTCCCTAGAGTGGTGCTTTGAATTCTGACTTCTAGCCTCCTAAACTGTGAGAAAATAAATCTGTTAAAGCCATCCACTTGTAAAAATTTACTTTTCAACAGGATACATGTTACAATTTTCTTTGTTCCTGAGGACACTTTAAAATCTACTTTCAAACCTTAATCTAAGTAACACTCAGTTGATAGATTTCTCAATATAAAAGAAGTTTGCCAAAAGATTAATGTTTTAAAAAGTATTATTGAGTCAAATAATAGTAAAAATAATCTTCTGAACAAATAAATTTTATTTCAAATTTCATCAAAATGCAATTCATTTATAAATTCAAGTCTATTTACAAAAGTAATGCATGGTCATTGTAGAAAATTCATAAATTAAACATTTTTTACTGTATTTTTTAAGTTATCCTTTGTTAAAATTGTGTTCTTATAATTATGAAATTGCACTTTTTGTCTTTGGCAAACAACTATAGAAAGTAAAGTTTTAGGTATTATTTGACACTGCATTCAGCTGAAGCTAAAATTTAAAACAGAAATACTGTCATTGTCTTCAAGTATTTATATATGAATGTTTCATCTTATATCCCTTAATTGTCTCTTTGTCTATCTACCTACCTGTCTGTCTACCTATCAATATACATGGACATGGTAAGTACAAAAGAAAGGGAACTAACTATCTGTCGAGGACACAGTACATGCTGGGCACTGACTAGATGCCTCTATTACATGAATCTCGCTTGATCCTCATAACAAGCCTAAGGGAATTCTTATTTTCCCCCCATTTTATAGGTGAGGAAACCAAGACTCAGTGAGGTTAAATATTTCCCAAAATCCGGAACTCGTAAGGAACAAAGGTGGGGCTGTAAAGCCAAGTCTGTCTGACCTCAAGACCCAAGCTCTTTTCTCTACATAGAAACACTTCATTCTTGGAGAAAAATGGATGATTAGCAAAAGACAAATTACATGTCTTAGGACATTCATTGGTAAATTACATTTTCAGTAAATCAAAGAAGCAATATGTTTTTTCTGAATGCCTTGCTCAGGACTATGCCAGGCCCTGAAAAGAGTACTTAAGAAAATATTTTAGATACTTTAATTTAGCTGAGGAGATATACCATGCATGGCACCATTAGTGAACAATTAAATAGGTAAAATTAACTGTTGAAGTTAGATCTATAAATCATTGATATTATCGGCACTCTTGAAATGGGGGGCTGTGTTGGAGGACATCAAGTTGACTCTTAGGGTGGAAATGCATTATAAAGGATCTTGAAAGAGGAAAATTCAATAAAAGAAGAAGCCCCCTAGAGGTTTCTGACTTGGCATAAAGACGTGTTTAAGAAAGTTTTGTTTAACAGAAATACTCAGGGTACCTCTGAGTAGAGAGTGAGAGATGAAGTCATGAGGGGTAGCTCATGAGATTCCAGTAGAACACCAGTCTGGATTATGGTGATGTTGTGAGACACTTGGAAAACAAATTATACATTACAAGGATTAAAACTCTGCTCTCCAGGGAGTATTTTGCTCACTATAAAAAAGATACTATAATAGAAACAAAGGATACAAAAACATATATTGCTGCCAGTATGCTTCCCAATAACATGGAAGTTCTAGATCCATCCGATTTAATCTATACTGTTTTCAATAAATGGATTTGATCTTTGTATGCAAAAGCTGCTCACCCCTGTGAAAGTTTTAAAGTATTTTTAAGCCCTCTTACTCTTTTGAAATAACCAGTTCTCTAGAAAAAAGGAAAGCATATGCCACATTTTTGTGGCACCTCTGTAATATAAATGCCAGCAAAAGTATTCATACATGAGTTACTATGACACATGGATTCTTTCAATCATTTTCAGTAAATCAAACTTACTTTTTATAAAGGTTTCAGAGCGCCTTTTCCCAGATTATTGTTAGACTTTTCCTGGCTTATTATATTAATTTATTAACTACTAGATTAATAATTAATTATGTATTAGACTGAAATCTCTTCTTTGCAATTCATTTAGGTAAGTGTAATGTTATAAGGACATATTCCTAATAGAGTGAGCACTCATAAGTGTTTTTTGATTGGCTGAATTGGAGCTTAAATCAACAATCGTAATTTATATGGTAATTGATTCAGACCAAAGCAAAAAAAGCTTATGAAATCAAAACGTAAAATAATTTATAAGAACCTTCTTCTTAGAGATTAACTTTGATTCCAACAGCTTGTTTAAATTCATAGTTTTGTGGTTCCAAGATGTCATAGAAAACTTGGCTTTTGTCAAAATGGTCTCTAATGCAAAGCAAATCTTCAACGGAATAGTTATCATCTTTTCCAGTCCAAACGGTCAGGCTGTACCTGCATTAAAATAAGGCAGAATTATATAGTTAAAAGTAGAAGATATAAACAGTGATGAGCAGTTCCATTAAGCCTAAATTAGTTACTCTCATTTGTCTCTAATCCAAATGCACACAGATGAAGAAATTAATTAGCTATGGGAATTTTCTGTTTCATTCTTTCATTAACATTGTAGCATCAAAACGGGTTCGAGAGAAAAAAATTCACATGAGCATTATATACATTAGGAGCTATTTTTTATGCATCACAGGAATGTTCAATCATTTTAGAAACTCAGGCCAGTGGCACTGGAAATGGGTCAGAAAGGAACTGAAGGAGACTGTGTTGCTGACCAAGGAAGCTGTCCCCCCACACCAAGAACTCCAGCTCTAACCTGGTTTCTTCAGTCAAAAGGGACTGCCAGAAGTTACTGTGGGGGGACTCAGATGCTGCCAGCATCCCAAACATCCACATTCACTTTGAGCAGCCCTGTGACCCCTTTGGGAGTTTTGCACGAGATATAAGAATGCCAAGAGATATCACTAAGAACGCCAAATAGAATGAAGTTAGATCTGTTTCTAAAGAGCTAAAAACAATAATAATATATGCAGATTTGTTATGGATGCAAGAATATGCCCAGAATTTTAATGTTATTTAAATCGTATATTTTTGTTTCTTCCAGTGACACTATTCCTATTCCACTAGAGACTAGAGAAATGCAAAGCTGTTAAGTAGTTTTGTGTTTATTTTTCACATAAACTTGTTGCAACCCTGGGGAAAATCTCCGAAGCATTTTTTTTTTTTTTTAACTAATGAAAATAACTGTCTAACCAAGGTACATGTTTCTGTTATATTGACACATTCCTGTTCTTCAGGATGGTACCACTACGCTGGAAATACAACAGAGGAAATACTTTGGACTTTACCCCACAGCAGTATTATATGACAACCCCAAAAAGAATTTTTAATATGCAGCTGAGAATACAGAAAAGGAAAAATGAAAATTAGTTTTGAAACCATTATTTGTTGCTAAAATGGCATGTTCGTTACTTTATCTGGGCATCATGGAGACAAACCTTATAAAAAGGCATAGATATGAGCATTTAGGTTAAAAGAAGAGCTTTCCAGGGTTATTTTGCTTC
This sequence comes from Loxodonta africana, assembly GCF_030014295.1. Lineage (NCBI taxonomy): Eukaryota > Metazoa > Chordata > Mammalia > Proboscidea > Elephantidae > Loxodonta > Loxodonta africana. The sequence goes on along the minus strand of NC_087343.1, from coordinate 85,337,708 downwards.
TTTTAATATTCCTTCTATTGTATTAAAACTTAAATGGGAAAAATAAAATAGTCTAAGAGTATCTTAAATCGTATTCATGAAAATCAATTTTCAGGCTTTGTTGTGTCTTTTTTATTGTGAAATAACATACATAAAAAAGTGCATAAAACATAAATGTACATTTTAACAAATTATTATAAAGTGAACTCCAGTGTAACCAAATCAAGAACTAGAACATCACCAGGACCTCAGAAAGCACCTGTATGTCACTTTCCTGTCACAACCTCTCCTTTCTCCTAGAGTTCACCATTACCCTGACTTTTGTGATAGCTTACTTTTCTTTATAGTTTTACCACCAATGTATCTATTCTAAACAATACAGTTTAATTTTTGTCTGTTTCTGATTTAATATAAATGGAATCATAGGGTATGTAATTTTTTTGTCCTGTAACTTCTGTTCAGTATTATGCTTGTGAAATTTATTCCAAGTTGTAACATGTAGCTGTGGTTCATTCATTCTTTTGGGAAAACAGTTTAGCATTACCCATTAAAGTTGGAAATATGAATACCCTATAACCTAAAAATTCTATTCCTAGTAATTCCCTTCCTATATAACCTTCAGGCATGCAAGCATACGTGAACCAGGATATGGAGATTAGACAGATAAACAGATATACAAAAATAAATATATTTATCTACCTACCTACACACACACACACACACACACACTAATGTTAACAGCAGCAATCTTTGTAATAGCCACAACCAGAAACAAACCAAAGGTTCTTCAATAACAGAAAAGATAAAGAAATTGATAAATAACTTGTGGCATACTAATAGAATAATATATAGTTCTTTATAGATTCTGTATTGGGGCCCTGGTGGTGCAGTGGTTAAGAGCTCGGGCTGCTAACCAAAAAGGTCGGCAGTTCGACTCTATCAGCTGCTCCTTGGAAACCCTATGGGGCAATCCTACTCTGTCCTATGGCGTTGCTATGAGTCATAATCAACTTGATTCTGTATTAGGGCATTTTTATTAGTTGCAAAATGTACCCAACTCCATGCCTAACTTCTTCATGTTCTTTATCATATCTTTTTTTTGTTTGATATATTTATTATATGTGCTAGAATAGTAATAAAAAGAAATGCTAAGTAACAAAATGTTAAAAAGCGATTATCTCCAGATGATGGGTGGTTTTATTTTCTTCTTTCTATAGCTTTTGCATTTTCTAAATTTTCAATATGAGCATGAATTCTGTCTATAATTAGAAAATACCTTTCAATGATGGTTTCTTGCTTTTTAGAGTAAAAAATGGACAATTTTAGAGCAATGCAGTCTAACTGGTCAAATTCAAATGCAATCTGGGGATGTGAAGTAACTCAAGTTCTTCTCAGATCAATTATCCCTTTCTATGGTGGCACAGTGGGTAAGAGCTCAGCTACTAACCAAAAGGTCAGCAGTTCCAATCCACCAGCTGCTCCTTGGAAACCCAATGGGGCAGTTCTACTCTGTCCTATAGGGTTGCTATGAGCCAGAATTGACTCGACAGCAACAGGTTTGGTAGGAGTTTTTTATTCCTCCCATGGAGTCCCTATGTGGTGCGAACAGTTAACACGTTCGGGCTGAAAATCGTAAGGTTGGCAGTTCGAGTCCACCCAAAGGCATCTCAGAAGACAGGCATGGTAATCTGCTTCCGAAAAATCAGCCACTGAAAACCTCCTGGATCACAGTTCTACTCTGACACATATGGGATAGACACCAACTGGAATAGACCCAACAGCAACTGGTTTGCTTTATTCCTCACATAGTGAAAAAACCGAGTCTCATCTGTCTGTACAACCTCTTCCATCCAGGAAAAGGCAGGGTCAACAATTCAAGATGATGCACAATTCAAGACTGGAGGCCCTAAATGCAGCTCCTTGTATTTCAACGCTCAGCCTCTTAAGTAAAGGCTTAACGGGTGCCACATAAAGTTCTAGGAGGCTATCTATAGCAGACAACAAGATGGGTTACCATTTCCAGGCCTAGTTCATAACACTTCCCACAGAGGTGCTTCTGTGCATGGCCATGGAAGCCACATATTGAAGATGGTGTTCCAATACAGAAGGAAACTAGGCCTCTGAATCATTTGGAGGTCAACAGCCTGATGATCAGGAACACCAGTTTAGGACTTTACATAAGCAAGATATAAACTTCTGCTGTGTTAAGCTATTGGATTTTGAGGGTTTAGTTGTTACAGCACTTAGTGTTATCATAATTAATAAAGATATGTGGACAATAAATGAGGCTCTGCTTTAACAAAACGATAAAGTATGTGGCATTGACTTAGCAAACTGGTGACAATGGAAACTGATAACAGAAGCTAAAAAGCAGTTGGCCCATGTTATGAAGTATTAAAACATTAGGTTAATACTTTGGAGGACAGACTGTGTGCCTTATGAGCATGTAGCTTTAAAGGAAATGGTTGGAGTCAAAGTAATAATTATGTCACGTTTCAATTTCTGTTTTAGCAAGTATTGTGAGAAAGAGAAGAGTTCAGGAAAGGCTTGGTTGGACTGGAAGAATAAATCAAAGGAAATAGAGAAAGTTCAGAAATTTGGGTCCTTATAAGGCCAGAAGAGTCATTTGCTTTTAATTCGATTATGAACTTTACACAGATATGTAATGGAGTGTAACTTTTCATGTTCTACTTTACGTAGTTATTAATTTTTTAGTGTACAATATGGTAAGTTTTGAAACCACCACCAGAACCAAGATAATGGGCATATCCATCACCCTGCAAGTTTCCTCAAGGCCCTGTGTAATCTCAGTTCTACCTATGCCAAGTAACCACTAATTTTTTTATCACCACTAAAGATTAGTTTGCATTTTCTAGGCTCTTAAATAAATGGAATGATACAGTATATACTTTAAAAATGTGGCTTCAGGCCAACTGCTTTTAGATTTCTAAATTTATAATTCTACAACTTGTATGGAAAAGTAGACTCTCAAGAGTAGCCAATATATTCTTAAATAAAAAACTTGGAAACTTGCCATACCTGCCATAAACTAAACCTGTATTAACTAAAATCTTGTGGTAGTAGCAAGGAATAGGCCAATGGAACAGAACAAAAAGCCCAGAAATATAATTATATGGATATATAATTATATGGATATCAATAAAGTGTTATTGTTTTCTCCATTGAAGTCTTGTACATTATGGCAGTGATTGCTAGCTATTCACTAGTCCCATTTTCCCTGCTTTCCAGGCTAGGACTATCACTGAGGTAGTACTTTATATTAATGGAGAAAGGATGAATCATTCATTTAATGGCCCTGGGGAAACTAGTTATCCATGTGGAAAAAAAAATTAATTTGGGTATTCACATTATACACAAAAATCAATTTCAAATAGATTAAAGGCTTAAATATGGAAGGCAAACTTTAAAACTTTGGAGGAAAATATTTTTGTATTCTTAAGAAAAGATTTATAAAACATGACACAAAACACTCAAAATAAGGGAAAGAATCAGTAAATTCAAAGTCATTAAAATTAAAAACTTCTCTTCATCAAAAGACACACCATTAGGGCGAAGATATCACACACTGAAAGAACAAATGTGTGATACATATAACCAGTAAAGACTGTATCCAGAAAACATAAAGATATTTACAAATCTAAGAAAAGACAAAAAAAAACCTAAAAGAGAAATGGGAAAACTATACAGATATTTCAGAGAGGAACAAACATGACTAGCTAATAGACAATAAGTGTATGAAAAGATCTTCAACCCCGTCAGTAATCAAACAAATGTAAATTAAGATCACACTGAGACACAATCTTACACCCACTAGGACACCAAGTCTTAGAGTTGCGCTGTTGATGGATGTATTAAATGATACACTCACTCTGGAAAACAATTTGTAGAGCTGAAGATGTGACAATCTTAAAAAGCAACAATTCCATTCCCATATGTGTATACTTGATAAACTCATGCATATTTTCATAGCATCATCATTTCTAATAGCTAAACATTGGAAACAAACCTAAAGTCTTTGGGCAGGAAAATAGAAATAAATTTATGTATATTCAACAACAGGATTATCACATAGCAGTGAAACGAATAAACTAAGCCATAGCCAGAAATATGAATGGATATTAGAAACAACGTTGAAGACAAAAAGTGGGTCAGAGAAGACTGCATACAATATTACTTCATTTTTAGATATCTCAAAAACAAGCAAAATTAACTGTATGTTCTTTAGGAATTCACATATGGAAAAACTAAAAGGAAACTAATTAGTAATATAAAATTAAGACAGTCATTACCTTGGGGTGGGGGCAGTAGAATGGGGACAGGACTAGAGAGGCACACACATGTAAATTCAACACTACTGCTACTGTTCTTTTTCACCCATTAAGTGCTATATAGATGTACATGGTGTATGCATGTTATGTATATTCTTTATATACAGATTCATATTAAAGGGTGAAAATAATCTGAATCATAACAGTCACTGCCCATATGTCTCAACATCTTTTGAGAGATAACTTATGAAAAATAAAGCCTAGCTTTTCAAAATTAGGATCACCTTTACTGTAAAGAATGGTCTAAGTACTTTATTTAAATAGCCTTTTTCTATGGCCTACCTGCACGTGAAAAACCATACATAAAAATAAATTATTACTGTAAAACCAGTATGTCCTGGTTTGGAAGATCTAACTTTATATACTGAAGAAATGCATGGTTTCTGCTTGGTGGAAAAAAAATGTTCTAAAATTTCTTAAAATAACTTTGCAATATTGAATAGTCTAGAAATGCCCAGTTAGAAGCTACTAATTTTCATCATGCTGACAAAATATTCTACGTTAATTCAGTTTTTACAAGACCCATTTTGGATTACATTTAAAAGACTTATTTCTGGATGGTGTTATCTTGGGTTATCAGGTGCCTGTGTGAGTTGAAAGTCCCATAAGGATTGAACATGACCATTCAAAAATCATTGTGACATCATTAAAAATAATTTTAAATGTACTAGAATGGGATTGAGCCTGGGATGAATTTTCTCACAAATCTGTCTACGGTATATAGCCAGAATGCACAGTACTTTCACACACAATTATATGGGTACTATGCCTCTAAAGAGCCCTGGTGGCACAGTGGTTAAGAGCTCAGGCTGCTAATCAAAGGTGTGGCAGTTCAAATCCACCAGCCACTCCTTGGAAATCCTATGGGGCAGTTCTACTCTGTCCTATGGGGCTGCTATGAGTCAGAATCGACTTGATGGCAACAGGGTTTTATGTCTCCATGAAAAGAGTCCATCTATTTTCTAAATGTTTCTCACATAGGGGTAGAAGGATACATTATCAAGGATCCTAGAGTTCACAATGGGAAGTTTTAAATTGAATGTTTTTATTTAAAAAATAATCTTTAAGACATTAATGGAACTTCAGTGGGACTCAAGACGGCAGCTTAGTCACACACAATATGCCATTCCCCTACAGCAAAGAACCAAGAAACCAAGTGAAACAGATACAGATGACAATCTGGAAACCCAGAACAGCAAACGGAAGGATGCAGAATTAGACTGAGCACCAAAGGGAAGGAGAAACTGAATGAAAGCAGCAAAAGAGGAGACTTACAGACTATAGGTGCCCTACCAGCCAGCCCTGAGCATCATGGCTATCTTGAGACAAAGAGAGCAGCACAGGGTGAAAAGCACAGGAACACAGAAGGCAATTTCACAGTATCCTCAATAGGAGACAGAGTACTGTGCTGGCAAACCAGCAGCAAATGAAGGTGATGAGAACAGGAACTGGATCTAAGGAGGGAATATGCAGGAAGGCAGGTAAGAAGCCCTAGGGAACCTGGCAACCACAGAGGAGAGAAGGAGCCAGAAAATAGGGACAGAAGTCTGCACCAGCAGAGGTCCCTGAACATTTGGGTGGGTGGTGCTGGCAAAGTGAAAAATTCTGAGTGCTGGCTAGAGATCCCCCAACTGACTAGACTCTGGACAGCCCCCTTCTCCTCGCATTTGTGAGGAGTATCCCAGCACCCATGCCAGAGACTAGGGGAACACGTTCCCCATTTCTGCACCCCTAACCCTCTTGGTGACCAGCAGTGAGCCCCCGCCCCGACCCGTGCCCAGCGATCTGCAGTGCACACTCCCATGCTGTTGGAACTGCAACCAAAGGTCAGTGCCTGCCCCCACCCATTCCCACACAGGCACACCAGCCTGGAGATCCGCAGTACGTGCTTCCACACCATCGGACCTGCAGCCATAGGCTCTTGCATGTACAAACTACCCCAAGTCACTCTACCCACCAGCAACACGATTTCATGTGCCACCCACCTGGTGACCAGAGACCCATATACTCTCATTTCAACCACCTGGCAACTGTCAGTGTGCATACACACTGCCCGACTCAACCAGAGAAAACTCTGCGCACACACCTCAGTGACCAGCTGGACAGACACATCACTCAAATGCAACACCAGACGCATCCTGACAGGTGCTATCTGCACCTCAGCCAAACCACAAGCAGGAGAATCTAGTGTTCTCATCCAATGTCCACCTGGCTGCAATGTCACACATTGCACACCCAAACTGTTCTTGCAGGCCGTCTACACTTGCACCAAAACTCCTTGATACCCTACCACCTACTCAGATACCAACTTGTGCACACACAGCAGGCCTATCCCATCCATTTGGGTAGCACTCCCTCATAAAAAAAAAAAAAAAAAAAAAATTTTTTTTTTTTTTTTTCCCTCATAGCAGATACAGAGGTGTCCTGCCCTTACCTTCAGAAAATGCACTAACCGCTAACTCACTAACAACCCGGAAGGATCCCACAGTCCCACAAGGGCTGTGGAGGGGCCCTGACCACCCAAACCTTGTCATCCAATATCAGGGAAAGAGCCTGCTCTCCCACATCCACTCAATCCAGTAAGGGAAGACATACGAGTCTAACCACAGAGGAGATGTATGTGGGTGTGACCCACCATATCCACTAGTGAAAGGAAATCACACTTAGCCAACAGACACCACCTAAGTCACACATACGCCAGAACCACAAAACAACAACAATTAAGATAATACAAAGGAAGAAAGACATTCCAAAAAGAAAGAGAAACAAAGCTCTGAATACAACAAAAGAAAAAAATCAGCACAAAATATGCATACATATAATCAATCAATTAACACCTTAATGCCTCAGAGATAGCAGACAATAACAAACCATATGAGGAATCAGAATAAAAAGATGCAAACAAATGAGCAAAATAAAGAAACAGAAAACCTTCCTTAGGAAGAAATGGTAATAGATCTACCTGACAAGAAATTCAAAAGACTTATCTATGGGATCCTCAAAGAGATCAAGGAAAACAGAGACAAAACCCTACAAGAATTCAGGAAAACAATACAAGAAAAAACAAAAAATGACAAAGTGAATAGATCATTAATACAAAAACAACAACTAGAAATCCAGATTATCAACAATAAAATATCAGAAATAGATAACTCAATGGAAGAACAAAGAATTAGAATTGAATCAATGGAAGAAAGAAGCAGCAAAATAGAAAACTGATCCTTTGATACTAATTTGAGGAAAAATCAGAAAAAAGAATGAAGAAAAATGAAGAAAGCCAAAGCATTATGTGGAATACTATCATCAGGAATAATTTACACATAATTGGAATTCCAGAAGAGGAGAAGTTAAAAAAAAATACAGAGAGAATTTTTGAAGATTTCGTCTCAGAAAACTTCCCAAATATCATCAAAGACAAGAAGGTTTCCATCTAAGAAGCTCAGAGAACCCCATACAGGATAGACACCAAAAGAAAGTGACCAAGACATACCATAATAAAACTTTCCAAAACCAAACGCAAAGAAAGATTTCTGAGAGCAGCTTGTGAAAAATAAAATATCATCTACGAAGGGGCACCAATAAGATTAAGCACTGATTTCTCTGCAGAAACTACACAGGCAAGAAGGCAATGCGATGACATATATAAAACCCTGAAGGAAAAGAACTGCCAACCAAGAATCATATAGCCTACAAAACTGTCTTTCAAATACAATGGCAAAACTAGTGCATTCTCAGATAAACAGAAATTAAGGGAATTTGTAAAAACCAGACCAACCTTATAAGAAATATTAAAGGGAGTCCTTTGGACAGAGAACCAACAACACCATACAACAACCTAAGATTAAGACACATGACATTATCACCCAGATACCAACCCTGATAAAAGGTTCTCAGACGTAAAGCACCAAAACTGAAAACAGGGAACCAGAGATAACAATCTGTAAAAGACAACAATTTCAAAACAAAAAGGGCGAGTAAATGTTGAAATTACAGAATTTTCATATGGAGAAGATAGGTAAATTTTAGAGCACCACAGAGAAAAGTAATAAATCCACTCACCAAAATAAAGAATAAAAAAGACTCAGCAAACACAAAACAACAACGAAAGAAACAAAAAGAAAATCCACAGACAAATGAACTCAGGTCAGAAAATTAAGCAGAACAAAGAAACCGTTACCACCACAAAAAAAGTGCAACAAAATGACAGTAATAAATTCATACCTATCAATCACACTGAACGTAAATGGTTTAAATGCACCAGTCAAGAGACAAAGAGTGGCAGAATAGATTAAAAAAAAAAAAAAAGACCCATCAATATGTTGCCAGAAGAGATATACCTTAGATACAAAGACATAAATAGGTTTAAAATCAAAGGACAGAAAAAAATATATCAAGCAAACAGTAACCAAAAGACAGCAGCAGTGGCAATCTCTGATGAAAGAGACTTTAAGTTAAAATCTTTTATAAGAGACAAGGGCATCATATAATGATTAAATGGTCAATTCACCAAAAGGGCATAACCATAATAAACAATTACACACCCAGTGACAGAGCTCCAAAATACATAAAACAAACACTAACAGAACTGAAAAGAGAAACAGAGCATTCTAAATAATAGTAGGAGGCTTTAATTTTTTTTTAACACACCACTTTCAGTGATGGACAACTAGAAATAAACTCAACAAAGATACAGAAGATCTAAATGATACAATCAACTAACTTGACCTCATACACCAATGTGGAACACACCACCCAACAGCAGCACAGTACACATTCTTCTCCAACACACATAGATCATTCTCCAGAATAGACCATATTTTAGGCCACAAAGCAAGCCTCAATGAATTAAAAAACATCGAAATAATACAAAGCGTCTTCTCTGATCATAACTCTATAAAACTAGACATCAATAACAGAAAGAACAAAGAAGAAATTATAAATAGACACTAAATAACACCTTATTTAAAAACTACTGGGTAAAAGAAGAAATAAAATTAAAAAATTCCTAGAATCAAACAAGAATGAAAACATAACACACCAAAACCTCTGAGGCATAGCAAAAGCAGTACTCAGAGGAGAATTTATAGCAATAAATGCATGCATGAAAAAAGAAGGAGGCCAAAATCAATAGCTTAATCCTAGAACTCAAACAAACAGAAAAGGAGCTGCAAAAGAAACCCACGGTCACCAAAAGAAAGAAAATAATAAAGATCAGAGCAGAAGTAAATGAAATAGCAAACAGAAAAACGGAAGAATCAATAAAACTAGAAGTTGGTTCTTTGAGAGGATCAATAAAAATGACAAATCACTGGCCAAGATGATAAAGGGAAAAAATGAGATGATGCAAATAATCAATATAACAGGTGAGATGGGTGACACTACAACAGAACCAACTAAGATAAAAAGATCATAGCAGAATATTATGAAAAAATTATACTCCAACAAATTTGAAAACCTAGAAGAAATAGACAAATTTCTAGAAACACACTACCTACCTAAACTAACACAAATAGAGGCAGAAAACCTGAACAGACCCACAACAAAAGAAGAAACTGAAGAGGTCATTTAAAACAAAAAAAAAACTTCCAATCAAACAAAGCCCTGGCCCAGATGGCTTCAATGAATTCTACCAAACATTCAGAAAAGAGTTGACACCAATTCTATTCAAACTATTTCAGAACACAGAAGAGGAGGGAATACTCCCTAATTCATTCTATGAAGCCAGTATAATTTTGGTACCAAAATCAGGCAAAGATACACTAAAAAAAATTACAGACCAGTATCCCTCAGGAATATAGAGGCAAAAATTCTCAACAAAATTCTAGCCCACAGAATTCAACAGCATATCAAAAAAATAATACATCATGATCAAGTGGGATTCATATCAGGAACGCAAGGATGCTTCAACATTAGAAAATCAATCAATGTAATTCACCACATAAATAAATCAAAAGAAAAGAATCACATGATCATCTCAACAGATGCAGAAAATGCATTTGATAAAACCCAACATCCTATCTTGATAAAAACTCTCAGCAAAATAGGAATAGAAGGGAAATTCCTCAACAAAATTAAGGGCATATATACAAAACCAGCAGCCAACATTAGTCTTGCTGGAAAAAGACTGAGAGCCTTCCCCTGGAGAAGGGGAATGAGACAAGGATGCCCGTTATCACCACTCTTATCCGGTATTTGTACTGGAAGTCCTAGTTAGAGCAATAATGCAAGAAAGGGAAATAAAGGAAACACAAGTTGGAAAGGAAGAAGTAAAACTATCCTTATTTGCAGATGAAACAGTCTTACACACAGAAAATCCCAGATACTCCACAAGAAAGTTACTAGAACTAATAGAAGAATTCAGCAAAGTGGCAGGGTATAAGATCAAAACACAAAAAATCAGTTGGATTCCTCTATATTAACAAGGAGGATTCTGAAAAGGAAATAAAAGAAACAATAACATTTACAATAGCCCCCAAAAGGACAAAACACCTAGGAATAAGCCTAATCAGGGATGTAAAGTCTTATACAAGGAAAACTATAAAACACTATTGCAAGAAACTAAAGAGATCTACATGAACAGAAAAACATTCCATGCTCATGGATGAGAAGACAACATTTTGAAAATGCCAATACTACCAAAAGCAATCTATAGATATAAGGCAATCCTGATCCAAATCCCAACAACATTCTTTAATGAAATGGAAAAACTAATCCCCAACTTTATATGGAAAAAAAGGAACAAATAGCTGAAGCAATATTGAAGAAGAATAAAGTAGGAGGCCTCACACTTCCCAATCTCAAAAAAAAAAAAAAAAAGCCAGTGCCAAAAAAAAAAAAAACCTACCATAAATTCCTGGTAATCAAAACAGCCTGGTGCTGGTTCAATAACAGACATGTAGACCAATGGAACAGAATTGAGAACTCAGAAGTAAATTTATCCATCTATGGGCAGCTGATCATCTACAAAGGGTCAAAGTCCATTCAATGGGGGAACAAACAATCTTTTTAACAAATGGTGCTGGCAAAACTGGATATCCACATACAGAAAAATGAAACAGGATCCATACCTCACAGCATGCACAAAAACTAACTCAAAATGGATAAAAGACCTTAATGCTAAACCTGAAACCATCAAGTTCCCGGAAGATAACAAACGGTCAAAACTAGGAGACCTAATTTTTGGCATAAATAGCCTATCGAACAAAACTAAAAAGACACTAATGACAGAAGATAAATTAGATAACTGGGACCTCTTATGCTCATCAAAAGACTACCAAGAGAGTAAAAAGAGAACCTATACATTGGGAAAAAATCTTTGGCAATGATATATCTGATAAGCATATAATTTCTAAAATATATAGAAAACTTCAACAACTCAACAACAAAGGGACAAACAGTCCAATCAAAAATGGGCAAAGGAGAGGACTTCGGGCCAACATGGTGCCACAGACGCAAGCACCATGCCGTCCCTCCACAGCAAAGACCAGAAAAACTAAGTAAAACAGAGACAAACGTCAGTCCTTGAACCTGAAGTGTCAAATGAAGAGATAAAGAACTCACGCAAGCACCGAATGGAATAAGAAACTGACAGAAGACAGGGAGCGAGGAGAGAGAGGGCTGAAGGCCCCATCAGCTAATGCACCACGGATCCACCATCTTGGACTCCTGTTGGGGATCGGCAGACAGGGAGCACAGGAAAGCAGCTTCTTGGAACTCCCAGCAGGAGACAGAGCACCCAGTAACCAGTGATACACACTTCCCCACTCCCCATCCTCTCTCTGCTGCTCTACCTCTGAGCTCGCAAGCTGGCTGCAGTGGCTCAGCCGGCTGGAAAGTGCAGCGTCCATGCTGTTTGGATTCACCCCACCCACATCAGAGATCAGTGGACAGGGAGTAGGAGAAAGCAGCTTCACAAAGTTCCCAGCAGGAGACAGAGCCCCTGGTAAGGAGTGCTATACCCTTTCTTAACACTCCTCCCCTCCCCCGCCCCACCTCCTCTGCTTCCCACCAGCTGCAGTCTCTTGGCCAAGAGGTAACTGCTTTAGCCTCAAGCTGTTTGGATTCGCCCTGCTCAGTATCTGAGCTAGTGTTGGTTCTTTCCATCCCTTTTGGTTTCTTCTGTGCCTCCTACCACCTCCCCCTCCTTTCTTCGGAACACCTGGCTCCGTGTGCCATCTTTGCTGCTTCTTGAAAGGCTGTGAAGCCACGCTCAACTGGGGAACCACTCCCCCCCACCCACAACACCACGTTAGTGGGGGCCCTGGGGCTTTTTTTTTTTCCTTGTTTTGCTTAGTTCTCTTTTGTTTGTTTGTTTTCTTTTTCCTTTTGCAGCTTGGGAGCCCCTTCTAGCCAGGCTGCATTGCACGGCTTAGGAGCCACTCCCCTAATCTGCGCGCAGCTGCATGGTGGGATCCCTGGGGTCATTTCTTTTTTTTCTCTTTTCTCTCTCATTTTCTCTTTCTGTCTTTCTCCATTTCCCATCTCTCTACACTTATCTTCTATTCCTGTCTCCTAAATACCTGGTGCTGTGTGACATCTATACCCCCTCGAGCCAGGCTATACTGTGCAGCCTGGGAGCCACCTGCCCAGTGTTAGCAGCCCCATTGGTGGGACTCTGGGACTCCTGGGGGGTTTTCTTTTCTTTTTTTCTTTTCCAAATTTTTATCTAGTTATTTTTTCTCTTTTTCATTTTTTTTCCTCTTGCTTCTCTCCCTTTCTCAGTTTCTCATCTATCCACTGCAACAGTAATCTCCCTTAGCACTCTTTTTTTTTCTTTATTGGTTTGCTTGTTTGTTTTTGGATCCAACAGTAATCTCCCTTAGCACTCTTTTTTTTCTTTATTTGTTTGCTTTTTTGTTTTTGGATCCTGTTTCTCTCTCCTCTTTCCCATACCCCTATTAGCTCCACACATCACAACCTCCCCCCTCTTTCTTGCCTACCAGCATCATGCACTGAGCATCACACCTTGAAGAAGCACAGGCACAGCCTACTAGAACCTGCCCAGCACTGACTCCTGACCTGCCCTGTTTCCCCTAATATGTGCCACAAATGACCTGTTCCAGCCCCTCCCCTTCAGCTGGATCTGCCCTGCTGCACCATAGCTGAATGACTGGCCCTGCCCATTGGACAAGGAGGCGAAAAGTACCATGACTACAGATGAGCAAACAACAAAGAACGCACAGCCTGCCTGCTCAGACATAACCAAATAAAACAAAAAAGCAGGATGCAACAAACAAATCTACAATCAAGAAATGAAGAAAATAACTACTGAATGTTCCAAAGACAGCAGACAATATCAAAACATATTTTAAAAAAAGGACAGGATGGTTCCAGTAGGTGTCCAAAATAAAATACCAAATGACTTTCCAGTAGAAGAAAAGGCACTAGAATTACCTGATACGGAATTCAAATCTCTAATATTCAGAGCAATCTAAGAGTTGAAGGAAAAAGCAGACAAAAATGAGGAAAAAATACACAGATTTATGGAAAAGGAAGACAAATTCATGGAAAATACAGACCAAAAAAAAAAAAAAAAAACAGGAAAATAATACAGGAACAAAATGCCAAAGTAAAAACACAACTAGAAATCATTCAAAAACAACAATTAGAAATCCAAAAGATAAACAACAAGATTTTAGAAATGGACAGTGTCATAGAAGGGCTGAGAAGCAGGCTTGAAACGATGGAAGACAGAATCAGCAAAATTGAAGACAAACACTTGGATGCAACTCTGAGGAAAAATCAGAAAAAAGAACAAAGAAAAATAAAGAATCTTTGAGAATTATGTGGGATACATTCAAAAGCAAACATTTGTGAGTGATCAGAGTTCCAGAACAGGGAGAGAAAACAGAAAACATGGAGAGGATCTCTGAAGAATTGCTGACAGAAAGTTTCCCTAATATCATGAATGATGAAAAGCGGACTATCCAAGAAGCTCAATGAACTCCATATAGGATACACCTCAAAAGAAAAACACCAAGGCACATCATAATCACACTCGCTAAAACCAAAGACAAAGAAAAAATGCTGCAAGCAGCTCGTGAAAAACAAAAAGTCACATACAGAGGAGAAACAATAAGACTAAACTCTGATTATTCGGCAGAAACTATGCAGGCAAGAAGGCAATGGGATGACATCTATAAAACCTTGAAAGACAAAAATTGCCAACCAAGAATCATATATGTTTCAAATGTTTCATTCAATTATGATGGTGAAATTAGGACATTTCCAGATAAACAGAAATTAAGAGAATATGTAAAAACCAAGCCAAACTTACAAGAATTATTAAACGGAGTCCCTTGGTCTGAGAACAAACAATATCAGACCACAGCCTGAATCTAGGATGCGTGCTTGTTCCAGCCAGATACCAACCTAGGAAATGAACTCCCAAGGACTATCCAAAACCAAAACAATTGCAACAAGGAACCAGAGAGGTTAATCTGTAAATGACAACAATGTCAGAACAATAAAAGAGGGAATAAACAGTATAGGTACAGAACTTTGTAACTGAGAGGAAGGCAAGGTGATACCAAGTAATAAGAGACTGGTTCAAACCTAGGAAGATAAGGGTGAATTTCAAGGTAACCACAAAGAAAGTTAACAAACATATTCATCAAAAGAAAGAAGTAAACCATAAAGTCTCAATAAACACAAAATCTACAAAAACAAAAGAAATCCATAAACAAAAGGAACTCAGCACAGGACAGTAGGAGGAACAAAGAAAATGTTAGCACTACAAAATGACAGTAAGAAACTCACACCTATCAATAATTACACTGAATGTAAATGGCCTAAATGCACCCATAAAGAGACACATGGTGACAGAATGGATAAAAAAATAGGATCCATCCGGATGCTCTCTACAAGAGACACACCTTAGAAACAAAGACGTAAATTTATTAAAAATCAAAGGATGGAAAAAAATATATCAAGCAAATAACTACTAAAAAAGAGCACGAGTGGCAATACTAACCTCAGATAAGATAGGCTTTAAAACAAAATCCACCATAAAAGACAAAAAAGGGCACTACGTAATGATTAAAGGGATGATCCAACATGAAGACACAACCATAATAAACATCTACGCACTCAATGACAGGGCTCCAAAATACATAAAACAAACTCTAACGGCATTGAAAACAGAAACTGACAGTTCCACAATAATAGTGGGAGACTTCAACACATCACTGTCAGTAAAGGACAGAACATCTAGAAAGAAACTCAACAAAGATACAGAAGAGCTAAAGAGCACAGTCAGCCAGCTTGATCTCATAGACATATATAGAACACTCCACTCAACAGCTGCAAAGTACACATTCTTTTCCAATGCACATGGAACGTTCGCCAGTATAGACCACATCTTAGGCCACAGAGGAACCCTCAACAAAATCTAAAACATGGAGATAATACAAAATATCTTCTCTGAACACAGTGCCATCAAAGTAGAAATTAACGACAGGAAGAGTATGGGAAAAAAAATCAATTACATGGAAACTGAATAACACCCTGCTTGAAAACCACTGGGAAATAGAAGAAATCAAAGACAGAATCAAAAAATTCCTAGACTCAAATAAGAATGAAAACACATCATACCAAAACCTTTGGGACACAGCAAAGGCAGTGCTCAGAGGTCAATTTGAAGCACTGGATGCACACATCAAAAAAGAAGAAAGGGACAAAATCAAAACATTAGTTACACAACTTGAACAAATAGAAAGAGAACAGCAAAAGAAGCCCACAGCCACCAGAAGAAAGGAAATCATAAAGATCTGAGGAGAAATAAATGAAATAGAGAATAGAAAAACAATAGAAAGAATCAACAAAACCAAAAGTTGTTTTTTTGAAAGGATCAACAAAATCGACAAACCACACGCCAAACTGACAAAAAGAAAGCAGAAGAGAACACAAATAACCCAAATAAGAAATGAAATGGGGGACATTACAACAGGCCCAACTGAAATAAAAAGGATCATAACAGAGTATTATGAAAAACTGTACTCTAACAAATTTGAAAACCTAGAGGAAATGGACAAATTTTTAGAGACACATGACCTAACCAAACTAACACAAAATGATGTTGAAATTCTGAACAGACCCATAACAAGGGAAGAGATTGACAAGGTAATAAAAAAACTCCCTCCCCCCCCCCCAAAAAAAACCCTAGCCCAGATGGCTTTACTGGAGAATTCTACCGCACATTCAGAGAAGAGCTTACACCAGTTCTACTCAAACTATCTCAGAACATAGAAAAGGAAACGATACTTCCAAATTCATTCTACAAAGCCAGCATAACCCTGACACCAAAACCAGGCAAAGACACCACAAGAAAAGAAAATTACAGACCAATATTTCTCATGAATATAGATGCAAAAATTCTCAACAAAAATCTAGCCAATAGAATTCAGAATCATATTTAAAAATATATATATATCACAACCAAGTAGCATTCATACCAGGTATGCAAGGATGGTTCAGGATCAGAAAATCAATCAATGTAATAATCCACCACATAAATAAAAGGAAAGAAAAGAATCACATGATCATCTCAATCGACGCAGAAAAGGCATTGGACAAAGTCAAACACCCACTCCTGATAAAAACTCTCAACAAAATAGGTACAGAAGGGAAATTTCTCAACATAATAAAGGGGATCTATGCAAAACCAATGGCCAACATCATTCTCAATGGAGAGAGGTTGAAAACATTCCCCTTGAGAACAGAAACAAGACAAAGACGCCCTTTATCTCCACTCCTATTTAACATTGTGTTGGAAGTCTTAGCTAGCGCAATAAGGCAAGAAACAGAAAAAAAGGGCATACAAATTGGTAATAAAGAAGTTAAACTGTCCCTATTTGCAGATGATATGATACTCAGAAAACCCAAAAGACTCCACAAGAAAACTACTGGAACTAATAGATTCAGCAGAGTTGCAGGATATAAGATAAACATACAAAAATCAGTTGGATTCCTATACACCAATAAAGAGAATTATGAAAAGGAAATCAGGAGAACAACATCATTTATAAAAAAAAAAAAAAAAATCATTTATAATAAAAAAAAAAATAGCCCCCCCAAAATAAAATACTTGGGAATAAATCTAACCAAGGATGTAAAAGACGTATACAAAGAAAACTACAAAACACTACTGCAAGAAACCAAAAGGGAGCTACATAAATGGAAAAACATACCATATTCATGCATAGGTAGACTCAACATTGTGAAATAACAATTCTACCCAAGTACCAACAACATTCTTTAAAGAGATGGGAAAATTTATCATTAACTTTATATGGAAAGGGAAGAAGCCTCGGATAAGTAAAGCACTGCTGAAGAAGAATAAAGTAGGAGGACTCGCACTACCTGACCTTAGAACCTACTATACAGCTACAGTAGTCAAAACAGTCTGGTACTGGTACAACGACAGATACATTGACCAATGGAACAGAATTGAGAACTCAGATGTAAATCCATCTATCAAATGGGGAAAAGACAGTCTTTTTAACAAATGGTGCTGGCAACACTGGATGTCCATCTGCAAAAAATATGAAACAGGACACATACCTCACACCATATACAAAAAGTAACTCAAAGTAGATCAAAGGCCTAAATATAAAGCCAAAAACCATGAAGTTCATAGAAGAAAAAATATGATCAACACTAGAAGCCCTAATACACGGTATTAACAGGATACAGATCACAACCAACAACATACAAGCTCCAGAGGATAAACTAGATAACTGGGATCTTCTAAAAATTAAACACTTACGCTCATCAAAAGACTTCACCAGAAGAGTAAAAAGAGAACCTACAGAATGGGAAAAAAGTTTTGGCTATTATAAATCAGACAAAAATCTAATCTCTAAAATCTACAAGAAAATCCAACACCTCTACAACAAAGAGACAAATAATCCAATTAAAAAATGGGCAAAGGAAATGAACAGACACTTCACCAAAGAAGACATCTGTCATGGATTGAATTATGTCCCCCCAAAAATCTGTGTATCAACTTGGTTAGGCCATGTTTCCCAGCATTACATTGTTGTCCTCCATTCTGTGATTGTAATTTTATGTTGAGAGGATTAGGGTGGGATTGTAACACCATCCTCAATCAGGTCACCTCCCTGATCCAAGGTAAAGGGAGTTTCCCCAGGGTGTGGCCTGCACCACCTTTTATCTCTCAAGAGATAAAAGGAAAGGGAAGCAAGCAGAGAGTGGGGGACCTCATACCACCAAGAAAGAAGCATCAGGAGCAGAGCGTGTCCTTTAGACCCAGGGTCCCTGTGTGAAGAAGCTTCTCATCCAGGGGTACATTGATGAGAAGGCCGACAGAGAGAGAAAGCCTTCCCCTGGAGCCGACTCCCTAAATTTAGACTTGTAACCTATTGGACTGTGAGAGAATAAATTTCTCCTTGTCAAAGCCATCCACTTGTGGTATTTCTGTTATAGCAATACTAGATGACTAAGACAACATTCAAGTGGCCAACAGACACATGAGGAAATGCTCATGATCTCCAGCCATCAGAGAAATGCAAATCAAAACCACGATGAGATATCATCTCACCCCAGCATTACGGGCACAAATCAATAAAACAGAAAATAACAAATGTTGGAGAGGATGCGGGGAGATCGGAACTTTTATGCACTGCTGGTGGGAATGCAAAATGATACAATCTTTTTGGAAAACTAAATGGCATTTCCTTAGAAAGCTAGAAATAGAAATGCCATTTGATCTAGCAATCACACTCCTAGGAATATATCCTAGAGAAATAAGAGTCGTCACACAAATAGATATATGTACACCCATGTTCACTGCAGGGTTGTTCACAATAGCAGAAAGATGGAAATAACCTAGATGCTCATCAACAGACGAATGGATGCACAAACTGTGGTACATGCCCACAATGGAGTATTATGCAGTGCTAAAGAACAATGATGAATCTGTGAAGCATCTCATAACATGGGTGCATCTGGAGGACATTATGCTTTTGAGTGAAATAAGTCAGTCACAAAAGGACAAATATTGTATGAGACCACTACTGTAAAAACTCATGAAAAGGTTTACATACAAAAAGAAACAATATTTGATGGTTACAAGGGAGCGGAGGTGTGGGGATGCAGAAACACTTAATAGGCAATAGATATGTGGTAACTTTGGTGAAGTGTAAGACAGTACACAACACTGGGGAAGCCAGCACACAATACTGGGGAAGCCAGCACAACCTGTACAAGGCAAGTCTATGGAAGCTCCATAGACACATGGACCTAAAGGACCAAATTGTTGGGCTGAGGGCTGTGGAGCCCATGGTCGCAGGGGACCTCTAGCTCAATTGGCATACACAGTTTATAAAGAATATGTTCTACATTCTACTTTGGTGAGCAGTGTCTGGGGTCCTAAAAGTCTGTGAGCGGCCATCTAAGATACTCCACTGGTCTCATCTCTTTGGGAGCAAGGAAGAATGAAGAAAACTAAAGGCATAAGGGAAAGATTAGCCCAAAAGACTAATGGACCACATCTACCATGGCCTCTGCCAGACTGAGTCCAGTACAACCAGATGGTGCCCGGCTACCACCACTGACTGCTCTGACAGGGATCACAATAGAGGGTCCCAGACAGAGCTGGAGAAAAATGTAGAACAAGATTCCAACACAAAAAGGAAGATCAGACTTGCTGGCCTGACAGAGGCTGGAGAGATCCTGAGAGTATGGCCCCTGGATACCCTTTCAGCTCAGTAATGAGGCCACTCCTGAGGTTCACCCTTCAGCCAAAGATTGAACAGTCCCATGGAACAAAACAAGACTAAAGCAGCACACCAGCCCTGGGGCAGGGACTGGAAAGTAGGAGGGAACAGAACAGCTGGTAATAGGGAACCCAGGGTTGAGAAGGGAGAGTGTTGACATGTTGTGGGGTTGTTAACCAATGTACAAACAATAGAAACAGTACAAACAATGTGTGTGCTGTTTGATGAGAAACTAGTTTGTTCTGTAAACCTTCATCTAAAGTTCAATTAAAAAAAAAAATGGGCAAAGGACATGAACAATACTTCACCACAGAGGACATTCAGATAGCCAACAAATACAAGAAAAGACGCTTGCAATCATTAGCCATTAGATAGATGCAAATCAAAAGTACAATGAGATACCATCTCACCCCTGCAATAACGGCAATGATCAGAAAACAAATGCTGGCAAGGTTGTGGGGGACTGGACCTCTTATACATTGCTGGTGTAAAATGATACAACCACTGTGGAAAATAGTATGGCGCTTCCTCAAAGAGATAGAAATAGAAATACCTTATGATCCAGCAATCCCACTCCTAGGTATATATCCTAGAAATATAACAGCAGTGACACAAATAGACATACGCTGTGCACATATGTTCATTGCAGCATTATTCACAACAGCAAAACGATGGACACAACCTAAGTGCCCATCAATGGATGAATGGATAAACAAACTGTGGTACATACACACAACAGAATACTACACAACTATAAAGAATATCGAGAAGTATGCAAAACATCTTCTTTTTTTAAAATTTTTATTGTGCTTTAAGTGAAAGTTTACAAATCAAGTCAATCTCTCACACAAAAACTTATATACACCTTGCTACATACTCCCAATTGCTCACCCCCTAATGAGAGGGCCCGCTCCCTCCCTCCACTCTCTTGGTGTCCATTTCACCAGCTTCTAATGCCCTCTACCCTCTCATCTCCCCTCCAAACAGGAGATGCCAACATAGTCTAAAGGGTCCACCTAATCCAAGAAGCTGACTCCTCATGAGCATCCCTCTCCAACCCATTGTCCAGTCCAATCCCTGTCTGAAGAGTTGGCTTCGGGAATGGTTCCTGTCCTGGGCCAACAGAGGGTCTGGGGGCCATGATCACCGGGGTCCTTCTAGTCTCAGTCAGACCATTAAGTCTGGTGTTTTTATAAGAATTTGGGGTCTGCATCCCACTGCTCTCCTGCTCCCTCAGGAGTTCTCTGTTGTGTTCCCTTTCAGGGCAGTCATCAGTTGTAGCCAGGCACCATCTAGCTCTTCTGGTCTCAGGCTAATGTAGTCTCTGGTTTATGTGGCCCTTTCTGTCTCTTGGGCCCCTGATTACCTTGTGTCTTTGGTGTTCTTCATTCTCCTTTGATCCCGGTGGGCTGAGACCAATTGATGCATCTTTGCTAGGGCAAAACATCTTTTAGCATGGATGAATCTGAGGACAAATATTGTATGGTCCCACTATTATAAAAAAATCAAGAATTGATATACACACAAAAAGAAAAGTTCTTTGATGGTTACCAGGGATGGGAAGGATAGGGAGGTGGAATCACTTTCTAGAGAGTAGGCACTTGTTGCTTTTGGTGATGGGAAAGACAAGACCTAATATGGGTGAAGTCAGCAGAACTTGACGAGATAAATAAAGATAGTAAGAAGTATATGAGAAAAAGGGACAATTTAGGCAAATGCTATGCATCATATACAATTTTGCATCAACAATAAAAAATATGAATGTGGTTATGTGGGTAGATATGGATGTATATATGTGTATATATGTGTTAAGAATGGCATACGCTAGTAAATGCACATTCTATACACATCCATAGCTACCCAAGTAAATACAGCATATGCTAGTAAGGGCATGTAGAGGGTCAGCAAAAAAGAGGAAGACCCTCAGTGAGACAGACTGACAAAGTGGCTGCAACGATGGGCTCAAGCATAGCAACAATTGTGTGGATGGCACAGGATCGGGCAGTGTTTCATTTTATTGCGCATAGGGTCGCTGAGTGGGAACTGACTCAACGGCACCTAACAACAGTAAATGCACGTGCATGTATAGGTGTATCTGTAGGGATATGGATATACATGTACGTGAGTACAACATACACAGCCACATATATAACAAACCACATGGGGGCACAGTTACAGAGCCTTCCTAGACATACCCAAACTCGCAGGATTGGTTTACTGGGTTAGAAGGCTTGGGACCATAGTCTTGAGGGACAGCTTAGTCAACTGGCATAATATAGTTCACACAGATAATGTTCTATATCCTAGTTTGATGAGTAGCATCTGGGGTCTTAAAAGCTTGTGAGTAGCCATCTAAGATACAACCATTGGTCTCTACTCCTATGGGGCAAGGGAATGAAGGAAATCAAAGGCTTCAAGAAAAAGCTAGTCTACCGGACTAATAGCCCACATGAACCACAACCTCTTCTAACCTGAGACTAGAAGAACTAGGTGGTGCCCAGCTATCACTACCAACTGTTCTGACCAGGGACACCATAGAAGGTCTTGAACAGAATGGGAGAAAAATGTAGAACAAAACTCAAATTCCTCAAAAAGGACAGACCTACTGGAATGATACAGAGTAGAGGAACCCCTGAGACTATTGCCCAAAGATAACTTTAGAACTTAGATTTGAATCTATTTCTATAGGTCATTGTGTTTTGGATTTATCATTACATAAAACTTATAAGAATAAGCAATTTTTACCTAATTTTATGCTTACATATATTTAAGGAACATTATGATACTTAAATATAGGTATTTCAGTTAAATAACAGATTGGCTTAAAAATAAACAATATC
This sequence comes from Loxodonta africana, assembly GCF_030014295.1. Classification (NCBI taxonomy): domain Eukaryota; kingdom Metazoa; phylum Chordata; class Mammalia; order Proboscidea; family Elephantidae; genus Loxodonta; species Loxodonta africana. Next base: position 85,314,803 of record NC_087343.1, on the reverse strand, counting down.
ACCCGTGAGTAATGTGCTTCCTTAATCAACTATATAAAACCAAATGGTCAACATTTACCCAAAAGCAAAGAAGAGAAGGCAAGGAGGGGAAGGGAAGCTAGATCAATAGAGACAGAACAAACAGAATGGAAATGAGAATGCAGGCACATTGTAAAAATCATAACTGATGGCATGGAACAATTTGTATAAAAATTATTGAAGGGGAACCTAATTTGCTGTGTGAACTTTCATCTAAAACACAATGAAATATCATTAAAAAAAAAATTAATAGAAGCTCATGCCATTATATCTGGATGGCTACTAGATTACCAAGAAGTGCTATCTGATTTCAGAACTACTTTATGTCTCCCACATTAATGAAAACAGAACCAGAGGCAGAGCAATAAATAAATGATGTGTCTGCAACAAGGGAATGTCAAATAGTGTCATGGGATGCTATAAGAATGATGGTGTCCCCATAGTTCAAACACAGGATGAAGTCATCACATGGCATTTAGGTACTGTAACCCTAGAACATACACGTTACAAGGGATGATTTAGTTTAATCCAGCTCATTATAGTTTAGTTTCTATTTAAGCTTTGTTTTTAAATTCTTTTAACATGTGAGTTTTTTGTTTGTTTGTTTGTTTCATTATTTCAGGCTTATAGAAGAGTTGCAGAATATTATGAAGATTCTGGGAAGCTCTTCACCCAGATTCCCAAATGTTAACATTTTACTACATATGCTTTATCTTTCTGCCTCTCTCTAGATAGAAGGATAGATATACATATATACGTATAGATATGTATATATTTTTCCTGAACCATTTAAAAGCAAGTTGCAGACATAATGTCCTTTTAACACTAAGTACCTCAGGATATATTTCCTAAACACAAGAACATTCTCTTACATAACTATAATATAATTACCAAATTCATGAAATTAATACCAATACATGCAATTGTGTTTTGGGTTTATAACTGCATAAAACCTATATGAATAAGAAATTCTACCTAATTTTACGCTTATATATATTTAAGTAACATGATAAAAATAGTTTTAATGTATTAAGAAAATGTTCTGCATCCCACTTTGGTGAGTGGCATCTGGGGTCTTCAATGCCAGCAAGCAGCCATCTAAGATGCATCAACTGGTCTCAATCCACCTGGAGCAAAGGAGAATGAAGAACACCAAAGACATAAGGTAAATATGAGCCCAAGAGACAGAAGGGCCACATAAACCAGAGACTCCATCAGCCTGAGACCAGAACTAGATGGTGCCCAGCTATCACTGATGACTACCTGGACAGGGAACACAACAGAGAATCCCTGATGGAGCAGGAGAAAAGTGGGGTACAGACCTCAAATTCTCATAAAAAAGACCAGACTTAATGGTCTGACTGAGACTAGAGGCACCGCAGTGGTCATGGTCCCTGGACCATCTATTAGACCAGGACTAGAACCATTCCCGAAGCCAACTCTTTAGACAGGGATTGGACTGGATTATAAGACAGAAAATGATACTGGTGAGGAGTGACCTTCTTGGCTCAAGTAGATACATGAGACTATGTGGGAAGCTCCTGTCTGGAGGCAAGATGAGAAGGCAGAGAGGGACAGGAGCTGGTTAAATGGACAGGAGAAATACAGAGTAGAGAGGAGGAGTGTGCCGTCTCATCAGCGGGAGAGAAGCTAGGAGTACATAGCAAGGTGTGTGTAAGTTTTTATATGAGAGACTGTGATTTGTAAACTTTCACTTGAAGCACACACACACACATAAAAACAATTTTAAGCCAACGGGGGTTAATTAGAAGCATACTTTAAAACAAGACTATTTCATTACCACTATATTCCAGTGTCTCTTAATCGGGAGAGGAAAAGCTGTTCTGTACAATTGTTGGACTTCTCATAATCTTTAATTTACTAACAAGCTTTTGAAAGTCCTAAAGAGGCATTTAGTATGCAGCCACTTCCCAAACTTATACTACCACTAAGCTGACCATTTTGATGTCTGAATAAACTCACATCACCCTGACAGAGAAGTAAGGTGTGCTGAATGTTCTTAGCTGATAAGTTACGCTCTGTGTAGTGTGCCTGCCTGGCCCTATATTAGTTACTGGCTTAATTTTCACATTTATTTATGGCAGGTTACAATGCTATTGTAAACATGTAATCATTTAGTTTTTAAAGCAATGTAGTAAGAGTGTATAGAGTTATTATTTTTAGAAAAATCAAATTTGTTATTTTGAAAAGACTTAATAAAGACAAGTTGCCAAAAATTGCTGAAGATAAATGCTCTTGAAGTAGACGAGAGAACTGTAAAAAAAAAAAATGGACAAACGTAAACCCAGAAGGATTCAGCATTGTTTTCTTTGGAAATCGCTTTAAGTCCTTACTTCATTTTAAAGAAAATAAAATGGAAGCTAAAAACTAAAAAATGAAAAGAGAGGAAGCTCCCATTGGTGGAACTTTACTCAAAAAAAACTGTGTTGGCCCTATATTAAAAGACTAGAAAACAAATGTACCCCACATGTCTGTCAGTTTGTCATCCTGTGGTAGCTTGTGTGTTGCTGTCATGCTAGAAGCTATGCCACCAGCATTTCAAATACCAGCAGGGTCACCCATGGTGGGCAGGTTTCAGCTGAGCTTCCAGATTAAGACAGACTAGGAAGAAGGACCTGGCAGTCTACTTCTGAAAAAAATTGGCCAGTGAAAACCTTATGAATAGCAGCAGAACATTGTCTGATATAGAACTGGAAGATGAGCCCCCCAGGTTGGAAGGCACTCAGAAGATGACTGGGGGAGAGCTGCCCCTTCAAAGTAGACCATAGTGATGTGGATAAAGTCAAGCTTTCAGGACCTTCATTTGCTAATATGGCATGACTCAAAATGAGAGGAAAAGCTGTAAACATCCATTAATAATAGGATCATGGAACACATGAAGGATGAATCTAGGAAAATTGGAAGTTGTCAAAAATTAAACGGGATTCAGAAATATTGATATCCTAGGAATTAGTGAGCCGAAATGGACTAGTATTGGCTATTTTGAATCAGACAATTATATGGTCTATTATGCCAGGAATGACAAATTAAAGTGGAATGGTATTACATTCACTGCAGAAAGAACATATCAAGATCTCTCCTGAAGTACAGCACTGTCAGTAATAGGATAATATCCATACACCTACAAGGAAGACCAGTTAATACAACCATTACTCAAATTTACCCACCAACCACTAATGCGAAAAATGAGGAAATTGAAGATTTTTACAACTTCTGCAGTCTGAAATTGATCAAACATGTAATCAAGATGCACTGATAATTACTGGTGATTGGAATGCGAAAGTTAAAAACAAAGAAGGATCAGTAGTTGGAAAATATGGCCTGGGTGATAGAAAAAAACACCGGCGATGGCATGATAGAATTTTGCAAGACTTCTTCATTGCAAATACCTTTTTTCACCAACATAAACTGCGACTATACACATGGACCTCGCCAGATGGAATACACAGGAATCAAACTGACTACATCTGTGGAAAGAGACAATGGAAAAGCTCGATATCATCATTCAGAACAAGGCCAGGGGCCGACTGTGGAACAGACCATCAATTGGTCACATACAAGTTGAAGTTGAAGTTGAAGAAAATTAAGGCACGTCCATAAGAGCCAAAGTAAGGCCTTGAGTATATTCCACCTGAACTTAGAGACCATCTCAAGAATAAATTTGGCTCATTAAACACTAATGACTAAAGACCAGACGAGTTATGGTATGACATCAAGGACATCATATACAAAGAAAGCAAAAAGATGGGAAAGAAAGGAAATACCAAAATGGATGTCAGAAGAGACTCTGAAAGTTGCTCTTGAATGCAAAGTAGCTAAAGAGAAAGGAAGAAATGACGAAGTGAAACAGCTGAACAGGAGATTTCAAAGTGCTGCAGAGAAGACAAAGTAAAGTAATATAATGAAATGTGCAAAGGCCTAGAGTTTGAAAACCAAAAGGGAAGAATATATTCGGCATTTCTCAAGTTGAAAGAAACAAAGAGAAAATTCAAGCCTCGAGTTGCAATACTGAAGGATTCTATGGGGAAAATATTAGATGCAGCAACCATCAAAAGATGGAGGGAATACACAGAATCACCGTACCAAAAAGAATTGGTTGACGTTAAACCATTTCAGGAGGTAGCATGTGATCAAGAACTGATGGTAATGAAGGAAGAAGTCTAAGCTGTACTGAAGGCATCGGCAAAAACAAGGCTCCAGGAATTGACAGGATACCAATTAAGATGTTTCAACAAAGGGATGTACCACTGGAAGCGCTAACTCATCCATGCCAAGAAATCTGTGCCCAGTCCAAAAAAAGGTGGTCCAAGAGAATGCAGAAATTATTGAACAATATCATTAATATCACACACAAATAAAATTTTGCTGAAGACAATTAAAAAACGGTTGTGGCAGTACATCAACAGGAAACTGCCACAAATCCAAGCCAAATTCAGAAGAGGACGTGGAACCAGGGATATCATTGCTGATGTCAGGTGCATCCTGGCTGAAAGCAGAGAATACCAGAAAAATGTTTACCTGTGTTTTATTAACTGTGCAAAGGTTTTCAACTGTGCAGGTCACAACAAATTACGGATAACACTGCAAAGAATGGGAATTCCAGAACACTTAATTGTGCTCATGCAGAATAAGAACAAGGGGATACCGCACGGTTTAAAATCAGAGTAAGTGTGCATCAGGGCTCCTTTATTTTTATAAAACTGCTTTTAGGTCAAATCTTTTCTGCAACAACATAACAGTTGCTTTTCAGTGTTTTTAAAATACACATCTTAAAATGTTTCAACAGGAAAGGAAAGGTTAGGAGGTAAAAGAACTCTTTTTCCCTTCAGGAATTTCAATAATAAAATTTTTTAAATAAATGTATAACTATAAAATAAAAAAAACACTGAACAAATAAGCCTTTGAGTACATCAGGCTCCTGTTATCACCAGAACTATCATTAGCACAGGAATTTATTACACATTTTTAACTCCTTCATCATCTATTGTTACGAAAAACAAAGCTCAAAGCCACTCAAAGTAGCTGCGTTGTCAAGCCAACAGCTTTTTTACAATACATATGCAAAGCTTGAGACAAAATATTGGCGCCCTGGTGGCCAAGTGGTTAAGTGTTTGGCTGCTAACCAAAAGTCAGCAGTTGGACTCCTTGAAAACCCTATGGGGCAGTTCTACTCTGTCCTATAGTGTCGCTATAAGTCAGAATTGACTCGACAGCAATGGGTTTGGTTGGTTTTATATATGGAACTGGCTCAAAATCCCTGAATCGTAATCATTAGTAGCTGCCCAATGTAACTAATGTAGCTAAGGTCTGGAGCCCTGGTGGAGTAATGGTTAAGAGCTCAGCTGCTAACCAAATGGTTGGCAGTCTGAATTCACCAGCTGCTCCCTGGAAACTCTATGGGGCAGTTCTACGCTGTCCTGTAGAGTCGCTACAGGTCAGAAACAACATGACAGCAAGGAGTTTAACATAACTAAAGAGCCCTGGTATCACAATGGTTAAGTGCTTCACTGCTAACTGAAAGGCTGGCAGTTTGAACCCACCTAGTGGCTCCATGGAAGAAAGGCCTGGAGATCTGCTTCCATAAAGATTACAGTGAAGAAAACCCTATGGGGCAGTTCTACTCTGTCCCATGGGATTGTTATGGGTCAGAATTGATTTGACAGCATATAACAACAAATGTAACTCATGTTTCCTCACTAATTTTTCTGTTATGAAATTCACACACCTCTTAAAATTATATAAGGGTATGTTCCTTTTATCTTGTTGTTAAAAAAAAATATATCACATGCAAGCAAATAATTCGTTGTCTCAAGCTTTGTATTTGCAGTGGGTGTTTATCCTTTTTTTTTTTTTTTTCTTTTTTGCCTGCCTGGCATCAGAACCTCCTTTCTATCTTTGGGGAGTTTGCCTCTGTGTACAATGGAACCAAAAAGGCCCAATACATATTCTCCCAGACCCCTGGCAGTCAGCATGTTCGCATGGGGTCTTAAAGTGGAGAACCTACTCCTCCCGCCCAGAACTTTAAGCCTAAAGGGAAATAACACAACAAACAGGGATGGATTAGAAGCCATTCTGCCAGTGGTGTGGTGGTGGCAGAGCTGTGAATTTCACCAGGGAGTGATGACTGCTGCAGCATCCTAACCACAGAGCATCTGTGTCCTCAGCTCCCTGGCTGCCCTTGGTTCCTGTCCATTTTCCAGGTTCTCTTGCATTCCTGTTGATTCCGAGTACTACCCGATATGCTCCCAATAAATATCCTTCCTGCTTAAGTTAGCCAGAGCTGGTTTCAGTTGTTTGCAACTAAGAACTTGACTAGAACTAGTACATGTCTGGTACTATCTAGCAGGCACTGATTCAAACTCCTCTAAGTTTAATTCATCTATAAATGTTTTGCTACATCCTTTCCCCCCCCCACACAAATGGAATCACACTATACCCGCCATTCTACCCCTTGATTTTTTCCACTTAGCAATATATCTTAGAGATTATTTCATATTAAGACAGAATTTATAACAGGTAAATAATATTCCATTGTATGGATGTACCATAATTTCTCCAACCAGTTTCTTACTGATATTTAGATTTTTTCAAGTCTTTTGCTATTACAAACAACACTTCAGGAATATCCTTGTACCTACATCTCTGGGCTTTTGTGCACCTCTGTTAGTAAGAAGGAAACCCTGGTGGTGTAGTGGTTAAGTACCACGGCTGCTAACCAAAAGGTCGGCAGTTTGAATCCACAGGTACTCCTTGGAAACTCTACGGGGCAGTTCTACTCTGTCCTACAGGGTCGCTATGAGTCGGAATCAACTTGAGGGCAATGGGTTTATCAATAAGAAATGTCCTCACTAGTGAAGTTCACAGGTCTATGCTCAATTTCCCTCCAAGGGAATTATTGGCCAGTTTATACTCCCACCAATAATGCATGTGTGTCTGCTTTCCCTGCTTTCTCTAACGTACTGGATTATTCAACTGAGTCTTTTTCTAAATGGTTTTAAAGAATTCTTTACGTATATCTGTCTGTCATATGTACTGAAGATATTTTTACCGGAATCTTTCCATTTTTAGGTATTTAAATATATCAAACTTTCCTTTTATAGCTTCTAGGTTTTGTGCCTTACTAAGGAAGGTCTTGGAAACCCTGGGGGCATGGTGATTAAGTGCTATGGCTGCTAGCCAAAAAGGTCAGCAGTTCAAATCCACCAGGTGCTCCTTGGAAACTCTATGGGGCAGTTCTACTCTGTCCTGTAGGGTCACTATGAGTCGAAATTGACTTGACGGCAACGGGTTTTTAAAGAAGGTCTTCCTCATTCAGAAACTACTAAATATAAATCATCCTTTGTTTTTCTCTTAGGCATTTAATGTTCAAGTCTTTGATATTTATTTATTTATTTTGGAGGAAGGACTAAGGGAAAGTGCCAGTTTTGTTTTGCCCTACATAGCCGTTGTCTGAAAACCAGTTAAACTTCGGCTTCAGTGATTTGAAATGCCAATTTTTCCTACACTAAATTCTATCATAGATTTGTATTTATTTCTGGACATTCCTTGCTCCTTATTGACTAGTCTATTAAAAAGAAGGTACCAAACTGTTTTAATACCTGTACCTTTATATCTTAATATTTAATATGTGGTCCAACTAATTTTCATTACATATTAAAATAATACATTCTTTATATGTGCAAAGACTTCTGAAATTACAACAGAATTCAAAGGGAAACTATTTTATCCATTTATAACTTTTCATGAATGTGTCACGATATCAATGACAAAAAAATGACAAACATTTACTGGGCACATAAACCAAAAACCAAACCCAGTGCTGTTGAGTCGATTCCGACTCATAGTGACCCTATAGGACAGAGTACAACTGCCCCATAGAGCTTCCAAGGAGCGTCTGGCGGATTGGAACTGCCGACCCTTTGGTTAGCAGCTGTAGCACTTAACCACTATGCCACCAGGGTTTCCACTATGAAGTGTAAAAACTTTTGAGAGGAACACAGCTGAAAGAGACTGTAAGTAAGTTAAGGTTCACAAAGGAGCTTCAATCCAGTGATGGAGCCTGTGCTTACGCAGTCGTTTTCTTTCTCTCTATGCCTTTCTCTCTCACACATTGTCCTTACATCAACAGTTCTCATCCTCATTCTCTTTCTGTCACTCACACACACTCACATGCACACATCATATGGTTAAAGGAATACATACCTGTCTGATTTCTTTAACAGCCAAAGTAACTGAGAACAAGACTGTCTGACTAATGCTGCTCTGACAGGAAATGTCACGGGCTGACTTAGTTCATGACATATGTATTCCATCTCCTCCACCATTGGCCAACTGTAACCTGAAACGAAAAGAAAGAAATGTAACTTTTCTAAGATTCTGAAAGTCAATTAAAAAAAAAACTAAATTTCCTATGAGCATAAAAATTCCCATCTGAATTCAGAGCAAGTTAAAATACCATTTAATACTAGAAAATATTTTGAATGGAAAAAGTGGATAAAAAATTAAATCTAAAATCATGCCACAAGTAACTGAAGAGTAAATTTAACAAAAAATTAAAATGTTAAAGGGATTTTGTAATCTCTCAAGTGCAAAAGAAGCACATTTTACTTACTCTAAAGATTCTAAGGCCCTTTGTTACATATATATATATTAAAAAAAAAAAAACAAAAACTCAAGCCAGTTGCTGTTGAACTGATTCCAACTCATATTGACCCCATGGGGATCACACTGTTCCACAGGGATTTCAATGGCTTTGATTTTTCAGAAGCTGATTGCCAGGACTTTCTTCCCAGGAGCATCTGGGTAAATTCGAACTGCCAACCTTTACGTCAGTAGCCGAGCACTTAACTGTTTGTGCCACCCTGGGCTCTTAGGTATGCTCTATCATTAATATTCACGATAAACTCATGTTTTCCATTTGTGTTAATTAAGCTTTCTTTTCCAAGAGAAAGATGGCCTCTAAGTATTTACTAGCTGTTTAAGTAACAATTAATTTCAAATCAATTGGTTTGGCTAATCCAAATTACTTCTACATTTAACCTAATGCAGACAATAGTGACAAAATTGATTTTGTATATGTATTTTCAATCATGTTAAGACAGTCTGGAACACAAATTTGCCTATTTATACACAGCTTCAGAAAAAGACTTATACTTTTATAAGTAGCCCAAACTAAACTATGGAAAGCAGGATGTAAACAGTATTGGTCACCAAAGGAACATTTTATATAAATCCTTAGTGAATATGCTAGTTTTGTAGCTAAATTCCTACTGGAAGAAGGAAAGTATCCTACTTTCCTTTAAAATCTGGAAGATTATATATTTTTAATTAGGAAAAGGGATTGCTAACAGAAAGCTAAGGAGCCCTGGTGGCACAGTGGTTAAAGTGCTCAGCTGCCATTTGGAAAGTCGGCAGTTCGAACCCACCCTAGAAAGCTATACTTATATGATCATAAACCTGTATGTGTCTTTTTTTAAATCTGTGGTATAGAAAGGGAAGATAAAGTACACGTTGGTGATAAGGAGAAGGCAGGGGGTAAAAGCAGCCCAAAACATTCAATACTAAACCAGCTTAAGGACACAGATATGGCTAAACTCAGTTCAACTTTGGAATTAAAGTCAGAATCAGTAACCAAAAGTAATTTAGAATTAATAACTACCACTCTTCTGTCAGATTGTCATACTGTGGAAGCTTGCATGTTGCTGTGATGCTGGAAGCTAAGCCAGCTGTATTTCAAATACCAGCAGGGTCATCCATGGCGGAGAGGTTTCAGCACAGCTTCCAGACTAAGACAGACTAGGAAAAAGGATCTGGTGTTCTACTTCTAAAAAAAATTGGCCAGTGAAAACCTTATGGATAGCAGTGGAGCATTGTCTGATACAGTGCTGGAAGATGAGCCCCTCAGGTTGGAAGGCACTCAAAATATGACTGGGAAAGAGCTGCCTCCTCAAAGTAGAGTTGACCTTAATGAAGTGGATGGAGTAAAGCTTTTGGGACCTTCAGTTGCTGATGCGGCACAACTCAAAACGAGAAGCAACAGATGCAAACATCCATTAATAATCAGAACACAGAATGTGCTAAGTATGAATCTAGGAAAATTGGAAGTCATCAAAAATGAAGTAGAATGTATAAAGATCAATATCCTAGGTATCAGTGAGCTGAAATGGACTGGCATTATTGGCCATTCTGAATCAGACAATCACATGGTCTACTATGCTGGGAATGATAAATTGAAGAAGAACAACACTGCATTCATCATCAAAAAGAACATTTCAAGATCTATCCTGAAGTATAATGCTGTCAGTGACAGAATACCCATACACCTAAAGGAAGACATGGTGGCGTAGTAGTTAAGAGCTATGGCTGCTAACCAAAAAGTCAGCAATTCCAATCTACCAGGTGCTCCTTGGAAATTGTACGGGGCAGTTCTAGATTGTCCTATAGGGTCACTATGAGTCAGAATCGAGTCAACGGCAACGTTTTTGGTTTGGTTTTTTTGTAAAAGACTAGTTAATAGGACTATTATTCAAATTTATGCACCAACCACTAACACCAAAGATGAAGAAATTAAAGGTTTTTAACAATTTCTGCAGTCTGAAATTGATTGAACATGCAATCAAGACGCACTGACAATTACTGGTGATTGGAATGCAAAAGTTAGAAGCAAAGAAGGATCAGAAGTTGGATAATACAGTCTAGGTGATAGAAACAATGCTGGAGATCACACGCCAGAATTTTACAAAACCAAAGACATCTTCATTGCAAATACCTTTTTTCACCAACATAAATGGCGACTATACATGTGGACCTCGCCAAATGGAATAAACAGAAATCAAATCAACTATATCTGTGGAAAGAGACAATAGAAAAGCTCAATATCATCAGTCAGAACAAGACCAGCGACCAACTAAAGAACAGGCCATCAGTTGCTCACACACAAATTTAAGTTGAAGCTGAAGAAAAATCAAATCCACAAGAACCAAATTACAACCTTGAGTATATCCCACCTGAATTTACAGACCAACTCAAGAACAGATTTGACACATTGAACATTAATGACCAAAGACCAGACGAGTTGCGGGATAACCTCAAGGACATCATACATGAAGAAAGGTTATTAAAAAGAAAGAAAAGACCAAAATGGATGTCAGAAGAGATTCTGAAACTTCCTCTTGAATGTAGAGTAGCTAAAGCAAAATAAAGCAAAAAGAAGAAATGATCATATAAAAGAGCTGAACAGATTTCAAAGGGCAGCTTGAGAAGACAAAGCAAAGTGCTGTAATGAAATGTGCAAAGACTTGGAGTTAGAAAACCAAAACAGAAGAACAAGCTCAACATTTTTTAGGTTGAACTGAAGAAAAATTTCAAGGCTCAAGTTGCAATACTGAAGGGTTCTATGCGTAAAATATTGAACAACACAGGAAGCATCGAAACAAGCTGGGAGAAATACGCAGTCATGGTACCAAAAAGAATTGGTTGACATTCAGATATTTCAGGAGGTAGTATATGAGTACAATCTGATAGTAATGAAAGAAGAAGTTCAAGCTGCACTGAAGGTACTGGAGAAAACCAAGCCTCCAGGATTTGACAGAATACCAATTGAGATACTTTAACAAATGGATGCAAAGCTGGAAGTGCTCACTTGTCTATGCTAAGAAATTTGGAAGTCAGCTACCTGGCCAACCTACTGGAAGAGACCCATATTTGTACCCATTCCAAAGAATGGTGATCCTACAGAATGTGGAAATTGTAGAACAATATTATTAACATCGCATGCAAGTAAAATTTTAATGAAGAAAATTAAAAAATGGTTGCAGAAGCACCATCGACAGGGAACTGCCAGAAATCCAAACCGGATTCTGCAGAGGACATAGAACGAGCGATGTGACTGCTGATGTCAGATGGATCTTGGCTGAAAGCAAAGAATACCAGAAGGATGTTTACCTGTGTTTTATTGACTATGCAAAGGCATTCAATTGTGTGGATCATAACAAATTATGCACAAAATTGCTAAGAATGAGAATTCCAGAACGCTTAATTTTGCTCAGACCAAGAGGCAATCGTTTGAAAAGAGCAAAGGGATACCGAGTGGTTTAAAGTCCAGGAAGGTTGCATCAGGATTGTGTCCTTTCACCATACGTATTCAATCTGTATGTTGTTGTTAGATGCCATCGAGTCGGTTCCGACTCATAGTGACCCTATGCACAACAGAACGAAACACTGCCTGGGCCTGAGCCATCCTTACGATCATTGTTATGCTTGAGCTCATTGCTGCAGCCACTGTGTCAATTCACCTCGTTGAGGGTCTTCCTCTTTTCTGCTGACCCCGTACTCTGCCAAGCATGGTGTCCTTCTCCAGGGACTGATCCCTCCTGACAACATGTCCAAAGTATGTAAGACGCAGTCTCGCCATCCTTGCCTCTAAGGAGCATTCTGGTTGTACTTCTTCTAAGACAGATTTGTTCGTTCTTTTGGCAGTCCATGGTATATTCAATATTCTTCGCCAACATCACAGTTCAAAGGCGTCAATTCTTCTTTGATCTTCCTTATTCATTGTTCAACTTTCACATGCATATTATGCAATTGAAAATACCATGGCTTGGGTCAGGAGCACCTTAGTCTTCAAGGTGACATCTTTGCTTTTCAACACTTTAAAGAAGTCCTTTGCAGCAGATTTACCCAATGCAATGCGTCTTTTGATTTCTTGGCTGCTGCTTCCATGACTGTTGATTATGGATCCAAGTAAAATGAAATCCTTGACAACTTCAATCTTTTCTCTGTTTATCATGATGTTGCTTATTGGTCCAGTTATGAGGATTTTTGTTTTCTTTATGTTGAGGTGCAATCCATACTGAAGGCTGTGGTCTTTGATCTTCATTAGTAATTATTTCAAGTCCTCTTCACTTTCAGCAAGCAAGGTTGATTCAATCTGTATGCTGACCAAATAATCCAAGAAGCTGGACTACATGAAGAAGAAGGCAACATCATGATTGGAGAAAGACTCATTAACCTGCAATATGCAGATGACACAACTTTGCTTGCTAAAAGTGAAGAGGACTTGAAGCACTTACTGATAAAGATCAAAGACCACACCCTTCAGTATGGATTACACCTCAGCATAAAGAAAACAAAAATCCTCACAACTGGACCACAAGAAACATCATGATAAACGGAGAAAAGATTAAATGTGTCAGGGATTTCATTTTACTTGGATTCACAATCAACACCCATCAAGGCTGCAGTCCAGAAATCAAATGATGTATTGCACTGGGCAAAACTGCTGCAAGAGACCCCTTTAAAGTATCAAAAAGCAAGGATGTCAGTTTGAGGACTAAGGTGCACCCAATCCAAGCCATCATATTTTCAATCACCTCATATGCATGCAAAACCTGGACAATGAATAAGGAAGACCAAAGAAGAATTGACGCCTTTGAGTTACTATGCTGGCCAGGAATACTGAATATACCATGGACTGCCAGAAGAACAAACAGGATGCGGCAGGGCTTCGTTCTGTCCTACACAGAGCCACTATGAGTTAGAACTGACTTGATGGCACCTAACAACAAGAATTAATAAAGAAGGTAATGAATTATTTCTAATTTATCTTCTTTAAATATTTTGAATTATACTTTACGTTCTTTAATGAAACTAATTAAAAATATCATGAATAGAAAATTATAATAGAGTTAAGTTAAAGTGTATTAATTTTTTCTCAATTGTATCAATTGCTGAATCCATCTAGCCAAAGGGTCATAATCTAAATGTCATGATTCACTAGACAGCTGCTACTCTAACCTCATGTTGAACTTAAAAATCTTACTTATGAAAACAATAATACCAAATTAATAAGTAAAAAATTAATGCTCTTAACACAGTAGGACGTATCTCCTTAAGTCCTAAATGCCTTTTTAGTTTATTATTTTTACCATGTGGACAGGTGTCCCAGAGCATTTGATTGTGTACCGGCCATTTACCTGGAAATCTTGACCTAGGGATGTATGCACCAAGAGAAAGATAAATCCAGTGGTGTAATAAGCAGAGCAGGAAAAAGCAGCAGAATGTCAGGTCCATATGTAGGAAGACATGAGTGGAACAAAGGAGTCCAGCCCAGAGGAGAGTCCTGCACCCACTGCCCCCAGCATAAACATCGAAGAATTCCTGAAAAGTCAGGAATATCTCTGTCATCTGTGTTATGTTTCTGTTTCATTTTCAGCCTGTGTATAGCAGAATGTATAGAGTCCCATGGCCTCCCACTCCACTGTCCTGCCAAGGAGCCTAAGGAGGGTTCCCTGGCTCCAGCAGCCTACGTTTGATGCCCACTCCAATGTCTAGAGAGCCAACTTGTACGCTTCATCGGCTATACTCTCTTCCTTATGGCTCACGTCACTTGAAACTCCTTTATTACCACCCACTTCCTTATCCTTCATCTGACATAAGGAGTACTCCAAGACAAGGCAAAAGAAAAGTACAGCATGTTTTACAAGTTCGAAGAGACCAATTCAGGATTTGTTCAAAGTATGTATTATAACCTCTTGCCTTCAAGTTGATTCCAACTCATAGCGACCCTACAGGACAGAACAGAACTGCCCCACAGAGTTTCCAAGGAGCTGCTGGTGGATTCAAACTGCTGACCTTTTGGTTAGCAGCCGAGCTCTTAACCACCGTGCCACCAGGGCTCCATTTACCTTGCAAATAAATACTTGCCCTCGAAGCCTGGTGAGAGAACTTCACCAACAAATGCAGTGCTTATACGAAGCAACAGAAAGAAGGGTCATACACGTATCCTCAGGGCCAGACCTTCTCTCTCTACTAGGCTCTTAGATGTTGGGGGAGTCTGTTTTTTGGTTTTGTATCAAAGATGCTATTTTTACATCTAGAGAATATTTTAATTTGATCAACAAGAAATTCGCTGTTGGAATTATTACCTTCATTGACTTTCTGAGGATGCCATCCTGTTGTCCAACCCAGGGAAAATGTCACATCTGGAAAGAAGGATGTCACAGTGTCTATAAATAGTTTTGCATCCACTACTTTGCCACTTCCGTTTGGACCAGGAAGAATATCAGCGTTAATCCACACAGGACGCATCAGATGCCTCTTCACATTTTCCAAGAGCGTCATGGATGGTTCTACAGCTGCCAGACTAAAAACAGATTTTGTTGTCAATCACACATATGCCTAAAAGTAAGAAGAAGTTCTCTTAGAGTAGCCTTTTTAATGTCCTCAAATTCATAATAAAAGTATAATAAAACAATGCCTGAATTAAACATAGTCAAATATCACATAACACCAGAGGGGAACTTAACATATGTCATCTCGAAATATTAATTTGTGCTCTGAATTCATGAGGGTGCCTAAAAGTTCTATAAATACTTGAATAATGCCACTACTTGTGGACAGAGAGAGGTTCCAAAACTCCTTATTACGGTAACTCAACATAAAAACAATTTAAAAGAAAAAACCAAACCCAGTGCCGGCGAGTCGATTCCACAAATATTCACCACCAGAGAAGGTATAAAAAAGGCAATAAATAGAAATACTAACAACCTGCAAATTCACATTTATGAAAATGCCCAAGTGTTCCCAGGCACCTTGCCTCTAACACCAGCTCACCGCCCTGAAGAAGTGTTTCTTTTCCTTCGCATATTCTTGGGTGAGTCTGGTCATGTGAACACGTTTCCCAAAGTGATTGCAAAGTATAAAAATATAAAATTGTCTTAAAGCTTTTACAAATTTCTTTTATTGTAAGCACCTCTTCTGGAAACTAGAGGCAAGTATATTTTAATTAGTTTAAATCCAAAAGCAGCTTCACTTTCTTTACTTTTCTACAACTATTCTAGCTATCACCTATAGATTTTAAAATAACCAGGCTTTAATCAACCTGCATAATTTTTACTTTGAAAAAACACATGTATAAACTTTATATTTACATTACTTATGATTCTATTTTCTGTACCTTCAGGCCTTTTTCAGGCCTATATTTATTTCTAAGAATATTAGCTTGTAATGCATATGGAGAATCCTGGGAATGGATGTCAGGGGGCGAACATTCAGCATCCCCTCCTCACATTTCCACCCCTCTTCTTAAGGGGCTGAAATCCTTTGGCCCATGCTTCTACCTCTCTTCTCTGCACTCCTTTCCAGCCTCCTACCTCAAGAGGAGAAGCTGATAATCTCATCATTTATTGGGTCATTTTTACTAGTGAACAAGGATTTTTTTTTTCCAGTTGCCTTTGAGTCGATTCTGACTCATGGTGACCCCATGTGTTTCAGAGTAGAACTGTGCTCCAAAGGGTTTTCAATGTTGTGAGCTTTTGGAAGCAGATTGCCAGGTCTTTCTTCCGAGGTACTTCTGGGTGGGTTTGACCCATCAACCAGTGCTTAACAGCTTATGCCACCCGGGGACTCTATGACCAAGGATGCTATGCACTAAAATCAGAGTAAACCAGCCTCCAGCATCTCTCTCATTCTGCTGCTGTGTGGTGTCTTTTATCTCCCTCTTCTGCCCCTGAAATGGGAGCCCCAGATTTTAGTGGATTAATAAGCCCTAATGCTGGACACTGCCTCAAATGCTTCCCTCCCTTGTACAGCATCGATGCAAAAAAGAATTGGTGGACATTCAACCATTCTAACCCATAACCCATTGCCATCAAGTTGATTCCAACTCATAGCGACCCTACAGGACAGAGTAGAACTGTCCCATAGCGTTTCCAAGGAGCACCTGCTGGATTCAAACTGCTGACCTCTTGGGTAGCAGCCGTAGCACTTAACCACTACGCCACCAGGGTTTCCTCAAGGAGCAACAGTAACCAAAAACTTGAGCACATGAGTGGGCAAGATCTAAAGCTTGGAGCAACCTAGCATTAAAGATCAAATGTTTTATTTCATGTGACAGAGAACACTGGACTGGGTCCAGGAGACCTGGAATCTGGTTCTGGCTCAGCTGTCAAGCTTAGATCTTGTCCTTGGGTAAATCAGTTAACCTCTCTGGGCCTATGTTTCTTTGTTAATAAAATGGAGTTGGAACACTGACCACTTTAAAAGCTTTATGATTTTAATGTTATTAGTTACCACTGAGTTGATTCTCACTCATGGCAACTGCATGTGTGCAAAGTAGAGTCCCTTAATATAGTTCTTTAACTTACACATCCTTCTCAATCTAAACTCCTATATATCAAGTTTCTGTATATCCATTCATTCACCAACAGTACAATGAGGTTTGCTGGTATATGTAGCCCCACAACAAATGACTAAAATCATGTCGATAACATAAGTAAGATTTCTAAGTTCTTATTAGTTTCTTAAAGGAATATCAATTTTAAAATATTGTACAGAGATGAGTAAGGTTTGCCAGAAATCCTAGATTTCTGTAAGAGCTGTCTTCATGGGGTTTATGGTGAGCTTTTGTGGTAGTACAATATATTTCTGGCTTTACACTACCAAACTAACACAAAAGTAAAAATTTTTTGAGAGCCGTAGGAAAGGAAATGACACTTAATCTTGCTCTTCATTTTCAATACCTCTGAAATGTACAATATTTTTAAGGAACACTTTGGTTACCGAAGAATTTGAAATAATTCCCTACATATGCAAATGTAACAACATATATCAGGAAGGCTATGCATTAACTATCCCAATGAAACTACCCCAACTTTCTCTCTCCTAGACTACTTTTTAATGAAAGTAGTATTTTAAATTTCTTGTTCTATTATCCCATGGTCACTTATGATGAATTCCTTTGTAAAAATTAATTTTAGTCTCAAAGGGTCCCCAAAAAACAATTTTAGAAAACAACTCAATGGGTCTTAGGTCCATTCCTGAAACATATTAAAAGTCTATAATTCCATTTTCAGTTTGGATAAAGTACAAAGATAGGTAATCAGGCACAGATACATGAGGCTATTAATCTTTTTTTTTTTTTTCCAAAGTTACTCTATAACAATCAGGAGATTGCAGATTTTTGTACAAGTACCTCTTGAAATCCAGCTTGATGCCTTTATTGCTTTTCACAACTTCAGCCAGCCACTCCTGTAGAGTATTATCACTGCTTGTTTCAGGAGGATGGGCCATGACTGGTTGGCCATGTTCTGATTCGTCATCAGGAAGAAGGATATCAGCCTCTATCATGTGAGCGGTGCCTGTCCAAATAAAAGAACTTAAGTTAATGCTAACAAAACTGGGCAAAACTACAGGAGATGCCATGTCCAATAACTTTTTTAGAAAGAGAAAAGGAAGGAAAGAAAACTAACATTTACTGAGTAACTGCTATGTGCAAGGCATAGTGCTAGACCCTTCTCTGTTGTCCTTACTTTGTAGAGTAGAGCACACAGGTGCTGAGAAGTTAAGTAAATATACTTCTAGGTCTGGCTTGGCTGTTGAATTTCTTCCCAGTACCTAGGAAAGTGTGTATACAAAGGGAGGATTAATAAATATTTGTTTAAATTATCTGGGAAAAAAACTAGTACTTTTATCTTCTCACTCTTCAAATAATGTTGTTGCTGTTAGGTGCCACCGATTCAGTTCTAACTCATGGTGACCTTAGGCAAAACAGAACAAAACATTGCCCAGTCATGCACCATACTCACAATTGTTGCTATATTTGAGCCCATTGTTGCAGCCACTGTGTCAATTCATGTCATGAAAGGTCTTCTTTTTCTTCACTGACCCTCTGCGTTACCAAGCATGATGTCCTTCTCCAGGGACTGGTTCCTCCTGATAACATGTCCAAAGTACGTGAGACAAAGTCTCGCCATCCTTGCTTCTAAGGAGCATTCTGGTGGTGCTTCTAAGACAGATTTGTTTGTTCTTCTGGCAGTCCACGGTATATTTAATATTCTTCACCAATATCATAATTCAAATGCATCAATTTTTCTTCAGTCTTACTCATTGTCCAGCTTTCACATGCATATGAGGTAACTGAAAATGCTATGGTTTGGGTCAGGTGCACCTTAGTCTTCAAAGTAACAGCTTCACTTTGTAATACTTTAAAGAGGTCTTTTGCAACAGATTTGCCCAATGGAATATATTTCTTGACTGCTGCTTCCACGGGTATTGATTGTGGATCCAAGTAAAATGAAATCCTTGACAACTTCAATATTTTCTGCATTTACCATGATGGTGCTTATTGGTTCAGTAGTAAGGATTTTTGTTTTCTTTGAGATGGAACCCGTACCGAAAGCTGGAATCCTTGATCTTCTTCAGTAAGTGCTTCAAGTCCTCTTCTCTTTCAGCAAGCAAGGTTGTATCATCTGTATATTACAGGTTGTTAATAAGTCTTCCTCCAATCCTAATGTTGCATTCTTCTTCATATAGTCAGTTTCTCTGATAATGTGCTCAGCATACAGACTGAATAAGTATGGTGAAAGGATACAATCCTCAAACACACCTTTCCTGATTTTAAACCACACAGTATCCCCTTGTTCTGTTCGAACGACTGTTTCTTCGTCTATGTACAAATTCTACAAAAGCACAATTAAATGTTCTGGAATATCCATTCTTTGCAATGTTATCCATAATTTGTTATAATGCATAGTTGAATGCCTTCGCACAGTTAATAAAACACAAGTAAAAATCTTTCTGGTATTCTCTGCTTTCAGCCAAGATCCATTTGACATTAACAGTAATATCCCTCGTTGCACATACTCTTCTGAACCTGGCTTGAATTTTTGGCAGTTCCCTGTCAATGTACTGCAGCAGCCATTTTTTAATTATCTTCAGCAAAATTTTACTTACATGTGATATTAATGATATTGTTTGATAATTTCCATATTCTGTCGGATCACCTTTCTTTAGAATGGGCACAGATATGGATCTCTTCTAGTTGGCTGTCCAGGTAGCTGTCTTCCAAATTTCTTGGCATAGACAAGTGTGCACTTCCAGTGTTGCATCCATTTGTTGAAACATCTCAGTTGGTATCCTGTCAATTCCCAGAACCTTATTTTTCGTCAATGCCTTCAGTGCAGCTTGGACTTTTTACTTCAATAGCATTGGTTTTTGATCATATGCTACCTCCTGAAATGGATGAATGTGGACCAATTCTTTTTGGTACAGTGACTCTGGGTATTCGTTCCATCTTCTTTTGATGCTTCCTGCGTCATTCAATATTTTGCCCATAGAATCCTTCAATATTGCAACTCCGTTGTTGTTAGGTGCCATCGAGTCAGTTTCAACTCAGAGTGACTCTATGTACAACAGAACAAAACGCTGTCTGGTCTTGCGCCACCCTCACAATCATTGCTATATTTGAGCCCACTGCTGCAGTCACTGTATCAATCCAACTCATTGAAGGTCTTCCTCTTTTTTGCTGACCCTTATTTTACCAAGCATGATGTTCTTCTCCAGGGACTGGTCCCTTCTGACAACTCATCCAAAGTATGTGAGACGAAGTCTAGCCATCCTTGCTTCTAATGAGCACTCTGGCTGTACTTCTTCCAAGGCAGATTTATTTGTTCTTCTAGCTGTCCATGGTATATTCAATATTCTTTGCCAACACCATAATTCAAAGACATCAATTGTTCTTTGGTCTTCCTTATTCAACTGTGCAGCTTTCACATGCATATGAGATGACTGGAAACACCATGGCTTGGGTCAGGTGCACCTTAGTCCTTAAAGTGGTATCTTGCTTTTTAACACTTTAAAGAGATCTCTTGCAGCAGATTTGCCCAATGCAATGCATCATTTGATTTCTTGACTTCTGCTTCCATGGGTGTTGATTGTGGATCCAAGTAAAATGAAATCCCTGATAACCTCAATCTTTTCTCTCTTTATCATGATATTGCTTATTAGTCCAGTTGTGAGGATTTTTGTTTTCTCTATGTTTAGCTGTAATCCATACTGAAGGTTTGTGGTCTTTAATCTTCATCGATAAGTGCTTCAAGTCCTCTTCACTTTCAGCAAGCAAAGTTATCATCTGCATATCACAGGTTGTTCATGAGTCTTCCTCCAATCCCGATGCCCTGTTCTTCTTCATATAGTCCAGCTTCTCAGATTATTTGCTCAGCATACAGACTCAATAAATATGGTGAACAAATACAACCTTGACACACAACTTTCCTGACTTTAAACCACACAGTATTCCCTTGTTCTGTTTGAATGATCGCCTCTTTGTCTAAATATAGGTTCCGCATGAGCACAATTAAGTGTTCTGGAATTTCCATTCTTTACAATGTTATCCATAATTTGTTATGATCCACACAGTCCAATGCCTTTGAAGAGTCAAACACAGGTAACCATCTTTCTGGTATTCTCTGCTTTCAGCCATGATCCATCTGACATCAGCAATGCTATCCCTTGTTTGAGGTCCTCTGTGGAACCCGGCTTGAATTTCTGGTAGTTCCCTGTCAATGTACTGTTGTAAACACTTTTGAATACTCTTCAGGAAAATCTTACTTGTGTGTGATATTAATGATATTGTTTGATAATTTCTGCATTCTGTTTGATCTCCTTTCTTCGGAATAGGCACAGAGATATGGACCTCTTCCAGTCAGCTGGCCAGGTAGCTATCTTTCAAATTTCTTGGCATAGACAAGTGAGTGTGCTTGCAGCACTGCATCCATGTGTTGAAACATCTCAATTGGTATTCCCTCAATTCCTGAAGCCTTGTTTTTCGCCAATGCCTTCAGTGCAGCTTGGACCTCTTCTTTCAGTACCATTGGTTCTTGATCATATGATAACCTCTTTTTGGTACAGTTACTCTGTGTATTTGTTCCATCTTCTTTTGATGTTTCCTGGGTCTTTTAGTATTCTTCCAGTAGAATCCGTTAATATTGCAACTCTCGGTTTGAATTTTTTTCTTCAGTTATTTCAGCTTGAGTAATGCCAAGCGTGTTCTTCCTTTTTGGCTTTTTAACTTCAGCTCTTTGCACATTTCATTGTAATACCTTGTCTTCTCGAGCTGCCCTTTGAAATCTTCTGTTCAGCTCTTTTACTTCATCATTTCTTTTGTTTCAGCTGTTTGACGTTCAAGAGCAATTTTCAGAGTCTCTTTTAACATCCATTTTGTTCTTTTCTTTCTTTCCTTTCTTTTTAATGACCTCTTGCTTTCTTCATGTATGATGTTCCTTGATGTCACTGCACAAGTCTTCTGGACTTTGGTCATTAGTGTTCACCATGTCAAATCTATTCTTGAGATGATCTCTAAATTCAGGAGGGATACACTCAAGGCCATACTTTGGCTCTCATGGGCTTGTTCTAATTTCCTTCAACTTGAACCTGCAAGTGAGTAACTGATCATCTGTTCTGCAGTCAGCCCCTGGCCTTGTTCTAACTGATGATACCGGGCTTTTCCATCTTCTTTTTTCCACAGATATAGTCAATTTGACGCCTGTGTGTTCCAACCAGCGAGTTCTACATGTATAATTGCCATTTATGTTGTTGAAAAAAGGTATTTGCAATGAAGAAGTCATCTGTCTTGCAATATTTTATCATGTGATCTCCGGCATCATTTCTATCACCAAGGCCATATTTTCCAACTACTGATCCTTCTTTTTTTTCCAACTTTCAGATTCCAATCACCAGCAATTACCAATGCATTTTGATTGCATGTTTGATCAATTGTAGACTGCAGAAGTTGGTAAAAAACCTTCAATTTCTTCATCTTTGACATTAGTAGTTGGTGCATAAATTTGAATAACGGTCATAGCAACTGGTCTTTCCTGTAGGCATATGTATAATATCCTATCACTGACAGCACTGTACTTCAGGATAGATTTTGAAGCATTCGTTTTGATGAAGAAAGCGATGCTATTCCTTTCCAATCTGTCCTTCCATATGACTGTGAGAATCAAAATGGCCAATACCAGTCCATTTCAGCTCACTAATGTGTAGGATATCTATCTTCAAGAATTCCGTTTCATTTCCAGTGACTTCCAATTTTCCTAGTTCATACTTCATACATTTCACCTTCAGTTTACTAATGGATG
This sequence comes from Loxodonta africana, assembly GCF_030014295.1. NCBI lineage: Eukaryota > Metazoa > Chordata > Mammalia > Proboscidea > Elephantidae > Loxodonta > Loxodonta africana. Next base: position 85,291,845 of record NC_087343.1, on the reverse strand, counting down.
TTTGCAGCTGTTTCTTCTCATTTTGTGTTGTGTCAAATCAACAAATGAAGGTCCAACAGCTTTACTCCATTGAAATCATTAAGGTCTACTCTACTTGGAGAAGGCCTGCTCTTCTCCAGACTGTCTTAGTCTGGAAGCTCTGCTGAAACCTGTCCACCATAAGTGACCCTGCTGGCACAGTATTTGAAATATTGGTAGCGTTGCTTCCCACGTCACAGCAACATGCAAGCCATGACAGTATGACAAACTGACAGATTAGTGGTGGCTTCACATCATAATCCATAGATACTTATTACCCATTGGAACGAGTGTGTATTTCCCCTCCTGTCATTGTAGGCTGACTCAACTTTACACATATCCAAACTGCTCTACAAATGTTATGTTCACCCTCGTCTTTTGGCCCAGTCTTCTGATATTTCTCCTACCTTGAAGGATGTTGTCCTTGTCTCCAATCTAAATTATTCAGATTTTTCAAGATGCAATTAATTCTCTCAGAAGTCTTTCACTTCATTTTTCTGAGTTCTTATAAAACTTATAGTCTATGACATGTGACAGCATCCTTATATACTACGGTCTCTTTCTTTCTGTAGTTGAATGGGTATTTTTTGTCTATCTAGACTATGAGTGGAAACCCTGGTGGCGTAGTGGTTAAGTGCTATGGCTGCTAACCAAATGGTCAGCAGTTCGAATCCACCAGGCGCTCCTTGGAAACTCTATGGGACAGTTCTACTTTGTCCTATAGGGTCGCTATGAGTCGGAATCAACTCAACGGCACTGGGTTTGGTTTTTTAGACTATGAGTATGGGCAGATTTCTCTGAACTTTTTTTTTTTTTTTTGTACTTTAGATAAAGGTTTACAGAACAAACTGGTTTCTCATCAAACAGTATACACATTTTTCTATGACATTAGTTAACCCCATGACATGTCAACACTCTCCCTTCTCAACCCTGCGTTCTTATTACCAGCTTTCCTGTTCCCTCCTGCCTTCCAGTTCCAGCCCCAGGGCTGGTGTACCCCTTTAGTCTTGTTTTGTTCCATGGACCTGTTCAATCTTTGGCTGAAGACAGAACCCCAGGAGTGATCTCATTACTGAGCTGAAAGGGTGTTGGGGGCCATACTTTCAGAGTTTCTCCAGTCTCCATCAGACCAGCAAGTCTGGTCTTTCTTTTTGAGTTAGCATTTTGTTCTACATTTTCCTCCAGCTCTGTCTGGGTCCCTCTTTTGTGATCCCTGTCAGAGCAGTCAGTGGTGGTAGCCAGGCATCATCTCTTTGTACTGGACTCAGTCTGGTAGAGGACATGGTAGATGTGGTCCTTCTCTGAACTCTTAATAGTGATAGACATAAAGTACAGAAAATACTCACTTCATATTCATGGACTGATTTCTATCAGTTATTTGGTAAAGGTATCTGAATAGATTATAGCAATTAGAATTTTAAACTAATATGTGTTCCCTTCTGGTGTTTCTTTGTCATCCTGTTTAATTAATTTAAATTAACTTTAAAAGAAAAAAATCCAGTGAATATTAAATTCTATTTTGCTTCAGACTTACTGTCATTGTACATCACATCTATATCTTTGTCTAATACTTTTGTTTTGCTTTTTTTACTTATTTCACCTATAATTTTAATGCATCAACACAGTCCACTATTTTAAATCACTCTGAATATATTATATTCTATTGATCTAACAGAGTTTGACTGATCCATTCTCCAATATTCAGAACTTAAATTCTGGGTTGTCTCCCCCTCCCTAGTTTTTCTCTTCTAAAACAATATTAAAAACATGTTTGTACAAATTACCTTTGGAGTAGGGGTAAGGAATGAGTACAAAGATTATTGTTCTCAAAATAAAATCATCAGCTTAAAGTATAAAACTATCAAGTTTTGTGACATCCGGCCCTGAAACCCTGGCCCCATGGATCTGATGAAGGACTATCTCCTGGCTCAAAGACTGTCATTTTTATATTGGACAGATGAAGCTGTCTGGTAGAAGAATTCAATCCAATAGGAGTGATTTGCATTGAACAGTTATTAACCAAACAACCACATCATTCCTCTAGGAGCTCAGTTTTGAAACAAAGAAAAATGTAGTACCAGAAACACACACAATTACAATAGAAGAAAGAGATACAGAAACAGGGAAAGAAGTTTTCTTTGAAGAAATTCTGGGAGGACCTCAGCGCTGAAGTTTATCTTGTGTAGCATTCAAATTCTTCAAGTACCCAAATTACTTTACTTCTGAGATGGCTTCCTGTGCTGACTCAATTCCTTTATATTCCTATAACAAACCCTCATTACCTGAGGTAACCTGAGAGATTCTTGCAACCCAGAAGTCTGCTAGATGTATGACAGCTTATACAAAGAAACTACTCCACAAGAGGAATACTAAGTACCTTATTTATGGAGTGTTTACCATATGCCACACACTGTACCATGCTCATTAATTCTCATATTAACCCTATGAGCCAGGTAGAAAAGAAACTAAATGGCTGTGTCAAGGAGTCTGAAGCCCCATGTAAAGTATGTTCTATTTGAGTTAGTTTTTGTATATGGGATGAGGTAGGCATCCAACTTCATTTTTTTTTTTTTTTGCCACTTGGATATCCAGTAGTCACAGTGGCATATGTTGAAAAAACTGTTACCTCTCCAATATATTGTCCTGGCACCCTTATAAAAAATCAATTGGCCATAAATATACGAGTTTATTTCTGGACTATCAATTCTATCCATTGACCTATATGTCTATACTTATATAAGTACCACAGAAACCCTGGTGGCGTAATGGTTAAAAGCTACGGATGCTAACCAAAAGGTCAGCAGTTCGAATCTACCAGGTGCTCCTTGGAAACTCTATGGGGCAGTTCTACTCTGTTCTATAAGGTCACTATGAGTCAGAATTGACTCGACAGCAACGGGTTTATATATGTACCACACAATCTTGATTACTGTAACTTTATAGTAAGTTTTAAAATAGGAGATGTAAGTTCTCCAACTTCATTCTCTTTTTCAAGATTGTTCTGTTTTTCTGGGTCCCCTGCATTTCTATATAGCTTTTAGGTTCAGCTTGTCAATTCCTGTGAAAAAGGCAGCTGGAATTTTTATAGAGATTGCATTGACTCTATAGATCTATTTGGGGAGCACTGCTATCTTAACAATACTAAGTCTCCCAATCCATGAATATGGATGTTTTTCATATTTTTAGGTCTTCCTTAATTTCTTTAAGAGATGTTTGTAGTCTGGTGTACAAGTCTTGTACTTCTTTTGTTAAATTTTTTCCTAAGTATTTTATTCCTTTTGAAACTACTGTAAACGAAATTGTTTTCTTAATTTCATTTTCAGATTGTTCATTGCTAGTGTAGAAATGTAATTTTTATATGGCTCTTGTATTTTACAACCTTGCTAAACTTGTTTATTAGCTCTAATTGTTTTTATGGCTTTTATTTTTCATGTGTGTGAATTTCTTTGGATTTTCTGTATACAAGATCATGTCATCTGCAAATACATATACAGGTAGTCCCTGGCTTTATGACAGGGTTCCATACCGATCACTCCGTTGTAACTCAGTTCTGACGTAAGTCGAATACCTCTTTTTTTTCTTTTAGTTTTCACTATTACTGCCTTTCTTTATGAATTTCTTTATAAATCCGATCTTCGAACATCTGCGAGAGAACATCTGAGAATAACATCAGCAAATTACATGCTGCAACATAATATGTAGTACATATTAATAAAAATAAGATGTACAAAAATAAGTAAATAAAAACAGACGACTGTAAGTGCAGTTCACTGTAACTTGAATACATCATAAGTCAGGGACTATCTGTAGTTTACTTCTTCCTTTCCAATCTGAATGCCTTTTATTTCATTTTCTCGCCTAGTCGCTCCGACTACAACCTCCAATACAATGTTAAGTAGATGCAGCAAGAGAAGACATCTCGTCTTGTTCCTGATCTTAGGGGAAAAGCATTCAGTCTTTCACCATTAAGTATGATACTGGCTGTGAGTATTAAGGCAATGTACGCTGTCCTAATGGAAAAGAGGAAATTGAGGCTAGGTTCTGTCTATATACAGCTAAAGAATGACAATATTTTAGGTGAAAAAGTCAACTCTCTTGGTATTTTCAAACACGATGTTTGGCATTATAAAGACAATGTTTATTCTTCATCTACATGTATCTCAGGGAAACACTGCCAAACCTTGCACACTTAAGTGATTTACTGATACACCAAAAGTAAGATTAAATATAATAACAACAGCTTCTCTTTAATAAGTGCGTGATATGACATTATCTCATATGATCCACACAGTAACCTAGAAAGTTAGGTATTATTATTCCCATTTTATAAATGAAAGCTTGTGTTCTTCTGAGTCCAAAGTCCATGGGCCTTCCCACTCTATCACACAGCTTTTCTGATTTTAAAATTGTAGAACATTTCTTTGTTGGACCAGGCCACTTCAGGCTATGCCCAGCCATCTGAGGATATGCTTTCATTCTCCTCTGCTGTTGTAGCCAACAGGCGTATTTCACAGAAAAAGATTAAAAAATACCACTATAAGATCTATATAATGAAGAAATATATGCTGATTGAATCAGTAACCCAAAAGGCTTGGTTTCTAGCCTAGGCATAAATACTGCCCAACATAATTAAATTATAAGTTAGTATACAATGGCTTCATCTATCCACTGAACAAATACTTACTGAGCCTCTCCTTAGTACACTGTAAAAGAGACAAAATGTGTAGGGCACAAGACCCTGATCTTAAAATTTTTACTCAAATCACTGCGGTAGATAAGACAGTGTAATAACATATGAAGATTTCAATAAGGCACAGAAAAGAGAAATCGCTCCTGGAAAATAAGAAAATTCTTCAACTATGGAAATTTGTTCAGTTTGTAAACAAAATGGGACCCTTAATAAAACTGTTTATTTCAGCCAAAATTTATATTTGAATCATTTAAGTGTCTGGTACCTGCAAATATGCCCAGGTATCAAAAAGTAGTTGAATTCATCTATTATCCAAAGTAATACAAGTAACTGTACTGTCTTACTTTTCAGTGCCTCATTCATCTGAGCCTTGTGGTTAGCTGCATGATACCAGGTGATCTCCGCGCCATCTTTTGTTGTAATCTGGTTATTTCTCAGAAAATGTTCCAGTATGTTTTCACTCCAAGATCCTAAAATAACAGCATTTACATCAAAGAAAACAGATTCTTTAAAGAGTAAAGCACTTTTTTTAATAAAAAAGGACAGAGGATATATTGAGGGAGAATAACAAGGTGATCTGGGTTAACAAGATTTTAAAAAACAGACAACATGTATTATAATGTGGCAGACATATATAGAAGCTATGTGTCATACACACACACACACACACACACACACATATATATTATGTAATGCAATAATTAATAAACACATAGGGCAGTCTACAGGGTCTCTATGAGTTCTGTGAGTCAGAATTCACTCGATGACAATGGGTTTTTGGTTTAGGATAGTCTGAGCCTCTGAAGCATAAGAAAACATGCAGGAAGAAGCAGATATTTAAAAGCCGGGATTTTCATATGATGTCCTCTACAATTTGTGCCCCATAAATACAAGTAAAATTGATGTAAAGCCAAAGCTGTGTTAAAAACTTCCAGTTAGGTACAATTTAATTGTTTTCTCCACCTGAACCTCCATTCTATATTTATATTAACAATTCAGAATCTTAAATTGACCATTTTTACTGCATGTTCACTTTCGGAATTTGATTCTTAGCAACATTTATACAAGTGACTACGTAAATCTCCTGAGTTAGTATTCACAGATTTATCTAGCATGTATAAATCTATATAATTCTCATATTTGCCACTTTTTAGCAGAGCAGAGTTTCTCTTAACTAAGCATTAAAATATGTGAGTTAACTGAGACTAAGTGCCTTGCCTAATGCTACATAACCAGTAAGTGGTGGCAAAAACATTTGAATCTGGGTCTACCTCATACTATGCTACACCCCAATATAACAGTGAGGAAAGGCTGGAAAACACTGAAAAACAGTTAAGATTATATGTAATCGTACCTCCCTAATTCTTGTTAATTCATTTAAACATTTATTAAGTGCCTACCAAGTGGCCACAAATTCCCTATTCGTGAGATATGTCTTCTGTTAATTTGTTTATTAACTCTGCCTAACAACAGTTGAAAACCTAAAAATATCTATTAGAAACTGCTCATAAAACAGTGAAAAAAAAAAGTAAAATTTGAGCAGAGAATGAGACGGCATATAAAGATAACTTCTAACCAAAAGGTAAGGGGACTTAGTGGCTACTCTATATTGGGCTACAGAATAAAGAAAAGAGAAACTGGCTGCAGCATCCACTATTCCCAAGCAGTTTCCTACCCAAAACACATGGCCATATGAAGTATATGCAACAGAGCCACGGACCCTTTGAAATTAGATGGTCATAGATGGCCATCATTTTTCTGTATTAAAGTTAGCCATTTTGGAAAGCACATTAAGTGTTCACTAGAACAGAAATGTCCAATAGGAAGATAATTAAATCATAGTCTATCCTCACGATAAAATATGTAGCTGTTAAAAATGAAGTTTTTGAGATACATCAAATGACTTACAGAAACAGTAATCATGTACGTTGCCAGACAAAAATAGAAATGTTAGTTATAGTGGCTGTTTCTATGGCACCTTTCAACTAAACACACTGCATTTAAAATTTTTATAAAAGTAACTTACAAATTAATTATAAAATGCCATCACTGTAGAATTTAAAAACATTAGAGGTAAAAAGTATTCCTTTCATTTTCATGGGTGAAATTGCTACCTTCAACTTAGCCACACTGTATACAGTACTTTTAGAAGATGAGGCTTCAATTATCTATGATTTAGAGTATTGTTATAACTATTTTATGTAGGTGATAGGCCTGAAGAATAAACAAGTCAACAGCAGAAGAAATACAACCATGATGCTCCTTAGAAGAGACTTCGGGTCACTTACTTTGGACATGTTATCAGGAAACACCAAATGCTAGAAAAGAGCACGATGGTCGGTAAAGTAGAGGGCAAATGAAAATGCAGGAAACCCTCAATGAGATGCACTGACAAAAAAGCTGAAACAATGAACTCAAACACACCAATGATTATGAAGCTGGTAGAGGGCCATGCGAAGTTTAGTTCTGTTATACATACAGACGCTGTAAGTCGGAGCCAGCTCTACAGCAACTAACTGAAAGGAGCCTCCGAGCGGTGCAGACGGCTAACGTTCCGGCCGCTGTCTTAGTTACCCAGCGCTGCTACAACAGAAATACAGGTGGACGGCTTTAGCAAACAGAAGTTTATTTTCTCACAGTCTAGGAGGCTAGAAGTCTGAATTCAGGGTGCCAGCTCTAGGGGGAGGTTTTATCTTTCTGTCCACTCTAGAGGAAGGTACTTGTCATCAGTCTTCCCCTGGTCTAGGAACTTCTCAGCAAAGGACCCCAGGTCCAAAGGACACATTCCTGGCTCTATTTTCTTAGTGGTATGAGGTCCCCCTGTCCTTCTGCTCCCTTCTCTCTTTTATATCTCAAAAGAGATTGAATTAAGACACAACCTAATCTTGTAGATTGAGTCCTGCCTCATTAACATAACTGCCTCTAATCCTGCCTCATTAACATCATAGAGGTAGGATTTACAACACATAGGAAAATCACATCAGATGACAAATGGTAGACAACCACACAATATGGGGAATCATGGCCTAGCCAAGTTGACACATGTTTTGGGGGGACACAATTCAATCCAAGACAGATGGCTAAGATAAAAAAAAAAAAAAATAACAAATTTGGCAAGGATGTGGGGATTTGGAACCCTTATCCATTTCTAATGAGAATGCAAAATGGTACAGCTGATGTGGAAGAGTGTGGCGGTTCCTCTCCTAGGTATATACCACTCCTAGGTATATACCGAAAAAACTTGAACGTAGACTCAAATACTTGTACACCAGTGTTCACTGTAGCACTATACCCAAAAGGTGGAAACGACCTAAATGCCCATCAGTGGATGAATGAATAAACAAAATGTGGTACATACATACAATGGAATACCATTCAGCCAGTAAGAGAAGTGAAGCCTTGATACATGCTACAATATGGACAGAACTTGAAGACACTATGCTGAGTCAAATAAGTCAATCACAAAAGGACAAATATTGTCTGATCTCACTTATATAAAAAAAAACTAGAACAGACAAATATATAGAGACCAAAGTTTATTAGTAGTTACAACTACAACAGGCAAATATATAGAGACCAAAGTTTATTGGTAGTTACCAGAGGCAGTAGGAAGGGGGAAAGGGGCGGGGTTATTGCTTATGGAGTACTGGCTTTTACAGCATTTACGGTGATGGAAAAATCACATTGATCAAGGGTAGGGTTGCATGGCGATTAATATAATTGCTGTCAATAAGCTGTACACCTGTAAAAAGTCGAACTGGCAAAAATTGTGATCGATATATTTGCAACAACAACAAAAAAGAGGGTAGCCATGTTTATTGCAGCTCTGTTTACAATAGCAAAAAGTTGGAAGCAACCAAGGTGTCCATCAACGGATGAATGGGTAAATAAATTGTGGTATATTCACACAATGGAATACTACGCATCGATAAAGAACAGTGACGAATCTCTGAAACATTTCATAACATGGAGGAACCTGGAAGGCATTATGCTGAGCGAAATTAGTCAGAGGCAAAAGGACAAATATTGTATAAGACCACTATTATAAGATCTTGAGAAATAGTAAACCTGAGAAGAACACATACTTTTGTGGTTACGAGGTGGGGAGGGAGGGAGGGTGGGAGAGGGTTTTTTATTGATTAATCAGTAGATAAGAACTGCTTTAGGTGAAGGGAAAGACAACACTCAATACATGGAAGGTCAGCTCAATTGGACTGGACCAAAAGCAAAGAAGTTTCCGGGATAAAATGAATGCTTCAAAGGTCAGCGGAGCAAGCGCGGGAGTCTGGGGAACATGGTTTGAGGGGACTTCTAAGTCAATTGGCAAAATAATTCTATTATGAAATCATTCTGCATCCCACTTTGAAATGTGGCGTCTGGGGTCGTAAATGCTAACAAGCAGCCATCTAAGATGCAGCAATTGGTCTCAACCCACCTGGAGCAAAGGAAAATGAAGAACACCAAGCCCACATGACAACTAAGAGCCCAAGAGACAGAAAGGGCCACATGAACCAGAGACCTACATCATCCTGAGACCAGAAGAACTAGTTGGTGCCCGGCCACAATCGATGACTGCCCTGACAGGGAGCTCAGCAGAGGACCCCTGAGGGAGCAGGAGATCAGTGGGATGCAGACCCCAAATTCTCATAAGAAGACCAAACTTAATGGTCTGACTGAGACTGGAGGAATCCTGGCGGCCATGCTCCCCAGACCTTCAGTTGACACAGGACAGGAACCATCCCCGAAGACAACTCATCAGAAATGAAAGGGACTGGTCAGCGGGTGGGAGAGAGATGCTGATGAAGAGTGAGCTAATTATATCAGGTGGACATTTGAGATTGTGTTGGCAACTCTTGCCTGGAGGGGGGATGGGAGGATAGAGAGAGAGGGAAGCCGGCAAAATTGTCAAGAAAGGAGAGACTGAAAGGGCTGACTCAAGACGGGGAGAGTAAGTGGGAGTAGGGAGTGAGATGTATGTAAACTTATATGTGACAGACTGATCAGATTTGTAAACGTTCACTTGAAGCTTAATAAAAGTTATTATAAAAAAAAAAAAAAAAAAAAAGAGGGTAGCTGCTGAGGCTGCTTATGTACAACCAGACACTTCGTGGGATTTGGTTCCTTGCTGTGGAAGTTTAGGGTCATAGTTTCATGGTTTCATGACAGTTAATCAGCTTGATAATGTGTTTAGTGGTTCTGTTCTACCTCCTACTTTGTTGCATACTGCCTGGGGTCTTAAAAGCTTGCAAGCAGCCACACAAGAACACTAATCGGTCTCTATTCACCTGGAGCAACAGAGGAAGAACAGTCAGGAATAGGGGGAGAAAATGAAAGGTGTGGGTAATTGCCTCCATGAACAAATGCCTCCTCTACCACGAGATCAGCAGAACCGGATGGTGACAAGCTACCATTACTGAACATTTTGATCAAAGATTCTATAGAGGAATCCTGATCAAGAAGGGGAAAATGCAGAACACAATTTCAAATTCTTATGAACTCCAGCCTTTCTGGAGCCATGGAGGCTGGATAAACCCCTGAAACTACTGCCCTGAGATAATCTTTAAACCTTAAACTATAAACATCCCCTGAAGTCTTCTTAACACCAAACAACAACCCATTACTGTTGATTTCAACTCATAGCGGCCCTATAGCACAAAGTAGAACTGCCCCATAGGGTTTCCAAGGAGCAGCTCGTGGATGCAAACTGCAGATTTTTTGGTTAGCAGCCGAGCTCTTAAACATTGTGCCAGCAGGGCTCCAGAACCAAACAAATGTTTAGCTTAACTAGTAAAGAATGGCTGCCTTGAGCATTGTACCCTTTTAAGATATATCTATACTGGATCAAATTGACAACAGCAACTTGAAAAGATTAGATGGGAACCTTAGCAGGCAGTGAGTTTATGTTAACGGGAGAGGAACAACTCAGAAAAGGAGGGTGAGAATGGTTGCAGAACTCAAAGAATGTAATCAATGTCACTGAACTGTTGAATTGGTGTATATTCTGCTGTGTATACTCTGAACAACAAAAATAAAATAAATTACAAAAAAAATAAGATGGAGAACAAAGCAGATAGGTACTGTGGTAGGATGAAAAATATGCCCCTCGCAAAAAAAAAGAAAATCCACATCTTAATCGCTGTGAATGTTATTCTACAGGGTAAGGGGGAATTAAGGTTGCTAATCAGCTGACTATGAGATGGAGATACCACCCTATACTATCCAGGTGGGCCCAGCATAATCACAAAGGTTCTTATCAGTGAAAAGAGGAAGCAGTAGTGTATCAGAGTGATGCAGTGTGAGAAGACTCAACTGGCCACCAGGCTGGAGATGGCAAGAAAACAGACTCTTCCCTGCAGCCTCCAGAAGGAGTCCAGCCCTGCTGACACCATGATTTTAGCCCAGTGAGACCCACTGATATTTCTGACTTCCTGAACTGTAAGATAATAAATTTATGTTCTTCTAAGCCACCAAGTTCACGGTAATTTGTTACAGAGGACATAAAATACTAACACAGGTACCATTTGTGTGTGAGGAAAAAAAAAGGCAAAGAGGAGATACATAGTGGTATGCATATAACAGAAAAAAAAAAAAAACAGTGGCTACACAAAATAACTGAAAGGATACACAAAAACTACTAACAGTGGATACCTGTGCCTGTGTGGAGAAGAACTGACTGGCTGGGAGACTGGATGGAATATTTTGTTATAAATCTATTGTGCCTTTGGAGTTTCTTAATGTTGAGAATGTATTACTTATTTTTTAAAAAGTTAAGCGGAGAAAATAATTCATATAATGGAAGAATCTGGTTAAGAATTAGTCTCGCCAGTACCTTGGGAGTGAGAATAGAACGGATCTGGAACGTTTTTCACCTAAGCACACATTTTATTCAAATTTTGTAAGCCCTGCATCAATACAGAAGAGAACCTATATTTATACAATCTGGTAATTAGAATGTGAAAAGTCTTTTGAGTAGGAGCTTTGCCCCAGATTCAGATTTTTTTTTCTTTTTTAAGGAAAACTAGGCATTAAATGGATTTATACTGAGATATAAGAAAAAGAGCCCTAAGTTTAAAAAAGGAAAGCTCTGGTCTGAATAGGATGTTCCATGGAGGTTTAGCATGATCCTTAGAAATGTTCACATCCTTTGATCCAGTAATTCCTGCTATAGGAATCCAGCCCAGGGTTTAAAAAAAAAAAGTCAGAAATAAGGAAGAACAATGCAAAGATGTTCATCACAGTAGTAGTCCTAATAACAAGAAAAATAAGAAACAACTGATAAATACCCAACATTAGGAAACTGGTTAAACAAATTATAGTATACCTGTGTGATGAAATACAATTCTATCACTGAAAAATATGTATGTAAAAAAACTTTTATAAGAGTGTGCTTTTTAGCTCAAGTAGATACTTGAGACTAAATGGGCACCTCCTGCCAGAGGCAAGATGAGAAGGCAGGAAGGGACAGGAGCTGGTTGAAAGGGCATGGGAAATCCAGAGTGGAAAGGAGGAGTGTGCTGTCACTTTACAGGAAGAGTAACTAGAGTCACGTAACAATGTGTGTATAAATTTTTGTATGAGAAACTAACTTGAACTGTAAACTTTCACTTCAAGAACAATTAAAAAAAAAAAAGCCTTTTGTGACATGGAATGTTATGTTATGAGAAGATGCAGGATTTTAAAAATGTATATTTACTATAAACTTAACTATATTTTCTTAAAAGTTAGGATTGTTAGAAAGTATACCAGAAAGTTACTAGTGGTGCCTCCGAGTATTGGCATTCTGAAAAATTTTCTTCCTATTTCAATATATTTTATTAACATTCTATAATGTGCATGTGTTATGTTTACAATCATGAAAAATTTTTAATTTAGAAAAAAAAAAGGGAGGCGGGACCAAGATGGCAGAGTAGTCAGATGCTTCCTGTGCCCCCTCTTACAACAAAGGCCCAGAAACACAAATGAATCAGTTATATATGAACCCTGAACATCAAAGACAAAGTTGAGGAGTTGGATGGAGTGGCAGGGGGAGGGAGAGACAGTTCAGAAGCAGTGAGGATTTGCCTGACCAGTCCTGGCCAGCACCCTGCAGGCTGGATCAGGTGGTGTGCACGGGCTAAGGCAAACAGTAGCACTCAGGGCACGTTTTTCCCACTGGGAGAAACCGAGCGATGGAGAGTCTGCTCAACCCTCTGGAACCATGGAGCAGCTTCACTGAATCAGTGAAAGGTAAGTACAAGTGTCTAATCCACCATGCAGAGCAAAAAACCCTTCCTCCATTTAAGAAGCACCTCTCTCCAATTTACTTGCCCCCTCCCCGCTCTGCTCCAGGTCCCAGTCCAGCTTCAATGACTCTGGGCCAGAAGTAGGACCCATTGCACACCCTGAGCCATTCTCCTGGCTTTACAGAGGGAAAAAAATTAACAAACAGGAAAAAATAATCTGCCAGCTCCCCTAAGCTGGGAACTCAGGGCAGGTACACCCTTTTTTCCTAAGCACGGGCATAAGGGATCCATGGACTTTGAGTGCCTTTCACCCCTGCCTAGACCTGTGTGGGCCCATTTCAACAGCGTAGGTGCTCATTAGCATAGTACAACAGGTTATATACTTGAAACCTATTTTCAACTGCAACAGCTAAGAGGATGGCAGATTCATGATATCTGATGCCACCCTATCCATTAAGCAGGGTCCTCACTTACCCACATCTGGGGCTTAAGGACTGGTGGCTCCACCCATTCCACCTAGCCACCTGTGACAGAGGTCCAAGAATAAGTGATGCCTCCCAGTCCTTACAGCCAACAGCATTGGGTGCCCAAAGTCTGGCTGCAAAACCCGCCTACCTACATGCTCTAGGGAAAAGGGACATGCCTTCCACCCAAGCATTCAGGGGCAGCCATCAGCCACCTGCCTTGCTTAGCACATGAGCACCCGGATACCTATGTCTACTCCAACCACCCCTGCCTGTATAGGACTGTGGGTGAGAGCCTGCACCACACATTCAGTAACCAAAGACCTGGACACCTGAACTGAATCCACACAAGAAAAGTAAACGGGACTCCTGGGCTCACATACCTAGTAACAGCTCTAACCACCTGGGGAAAGGACCTATGAGTTTAAAGGCACCAATAATCAAATTTGTTCACAAGAGCAGCGTATGTGGGCATATCAAAATAAAACAAACAAGAAGCTAGGACACAGTAAACAAACATAAAATAAATGAATATAATAACTTATTGATAGCTCAGAGACAACAGTCAATATCAAATCACATAAAGAGGCAGACCATGATGGATTCAGCAAGCAACCAAAACAAAGTATCAAGAGACTCCCCTCCAGAGGAAGATAATTTCTTGGAATTACCAGTGTGGGTAGAATTCAAAAGATTAATATACAGGCCTCTTGAAGAGAACAGGAAGGAGATCAGGCAAAATGCAGACCAAGCGAAGGAACACACAGATAGTAACAGAGGAACTTAAGAAGGTTATACAAGGGCATAATGACAAATTTAACAGGCTGCAAGAATTCATAGAGACACAGCAAACAGAAATCCAAAAGATTAACAATAAAATTTCAGAATTAGACAACTCAATAGAAAGTCACAGGAACAGAATTGCAGCTGAAGGAGGACAGAATTAGTGATACTGAAGATAAAGCACTTAACGTCAACTTATTTGAGGAAAAATCAGGCAAAAGAATTTAAAAAAATGAAGAAACCCTAAGAATTATGTTGAACTATATCAAGAGGAATAACCTATGAGTGATTGGAGTACCAGAACAGGAGGGGATAACAGAAAATATACAGAGAATTGTTGAATATTTGCTGGCAGAAAAGTTCCCTGATACCATGAAAGATGAGAAGATATCTATTCAAGAAGCTCAATGAACCCCACACAGAGTAGATCCCAAAAGAAAGTCACCAAGACACATTATAATTAAACTTGCCAAAACCAAAGATAAAGAGAGAATTTTAAAAGTGGCTAGAGATAAACAAAAAGTCATCTACAAAGAAAAGTCAGAAAGACTAAGCTCTGACTACTCAGCAAAAATCATGCAGGCAAAAAGGCAATGCGATGACATACATAAAACCTCGAAGGAAAAAAACTGCCAACCAATAATTACATATCCAGCAAAACTGTCTCTCAAATATGATGGTGAAATCAGGGCATTTCCAAATAAAGAGAAGTTTACGGAGTTGGTAAAAACCAAACTAAAAGTGCAAGGAATACTAAAGGGAGTCCTTTGGTTAGAAAATCAATAACATCAGGTAACAACCCAAGTCTAGAACACAGGATAGAAAAACCAGATATCAACCCAGATAGGGAAGTCACAAAAATAAATCAAAGCTAAAACACTTAAAATAGGGAAACAGAGACGTCAATAAGTAAAAGACAATAACGTTATAACAAAAAACAGGGACTAAATACTGTAGTCATAGAACTTTCATAGGGAGGGGAAGTAAAGGGGATATCAGGAAATAAGAGATTGGCTTAAACTCAGAAAAACAGAGGTAAATTTTAAGGTAACCACAAAAGAAACTAACAAACCTACGCATCAGAATAAAAAAGAAAAACATGAAGACCCAGCAAATGAAAAATCAATAATAAAAAAGATGAAAAAAATACATAAAGAAAAATGACTCTGCACAGAGAATTAAATGGAACAAAGAAACTGCCAACAACAACACACACAAAAAATACATCAAAATAACAGCACTAAACTCGTAACTATCAATAATTATGAAAATGGACTAAATGTACCAGTAAAGAGACAGCGAGTGGCAGAATGGATTAAAAAAACATGATCCTTCTATATGCAGCCTACAAGAAACATAACTTAGACTCAAAGACATAAACTAAAACTCAAAGAATGCAAAAAAATATATATCAAGCAAACAACAAATAAAAAAGAGCAAGAGTGGCAGTATTAATCTCTGACAAAATAGACTTTAAAGTAAAATCCACCACAAAGGATAAGTAACGACATTATATAATGATTAAAAGGTCAATACACCAGGAGGACATAACCGTAATAAGTATTTATTAACCCAATGAAAGGGCTCCAAAATAAAAAAAACAAATTCTAACAGCTCTGAAAAGGGAAATACCTCTATAATAATAGTAGGAGACTTCAACACACAACTTTCAGAGAAGGACAGAACATCCAGAACAATGCTCAGTAAAGACATGGAAGATCTAAATGCCACAATCCACCAACTTGATATCATAGACATACAGAGAACACTCCACCCAACAGCAGCCAAGTATACTTTCTTTTCCAATGCACATGGACCATTCTCCAGAACAGACTGCATATTAGTTCACAAAGCAAGCCTTAACAGAATGCAAAATATTACAAAGCATCTTTTCTGACCATAAAGCCAGAAAAAGTAGAAATCAATAATGGAAAAAGCAAGGGAAAAAAACCAAATACGTGGAAACTGAACAACACCTTGCTCAAAAACTACTGGTGTATAGGGGAAATTAAGGATGGAATAAAGAAATTCATAGAATCAAATGAGAATGAAAACACATACTACCTTTGGGGCATAGCAAAAGCCATGCTCAGAGGTCAATTTATAGCAATAAATGCACACATCCAAAAAGAAGGGTCAAAATCAAAATATTAACCCTACAACTTGAACAAATACAAAGAGAGCACCAAAGCAAGCCCACAGGCACCAGAAGAAAGGAGAAAATAAAGATTAGAGCAGAAATAAATGAAATAGAGAATAGAAAAACAATTGAAAGAGTTAACAAGACCACAACCTGGTTCTTCGAAAAGATCAAAAAAATCGATAAACCACTGGGCAAACTGACAAAAGAAAAACAGGACAGGAAGTACATAACCCAAATAAGAAATAAGATGGGCGATATCAAAACAGATCCAACTGAAATTAAAAGAATCATAACAGAATACTATGAAAAACTGTACTCTAACAAATTTGAAAACCTAGAGAAAATAGACAAACTTCTAGAAACACACTACCTACCTAAACTAACACAAATGGAGGTAGAACAACTAAAGAAACCTATAACTAAAGAAGAGACTGAAGAGGTAATTTTAAAACTCTCAACAACAACAAAAAAAGCCCTGGCACTGATGGCTTCACTGGAGAGTTCTACCAAACTTTCAGAGAAGAGTTAACGCCATTACTACTAAACATATTTCAGAGCATGGAAAAAGATGGAATACTCCCGAACTCATTCTATGAAGCCAGCATAACCCTGATACCAAAACCAGGGCAAAGACACAACAAAAAAAGAAAATTACAGACCAATATCCCTCATGAACTTAGACGCAAGAATCCTCAACAAAATTCTAGCCAATAGAATTCAACAACATATCAAAAAAATAATTCGCCATGACCAAGTGGGATTCATACCAGGTACACAGGAATGGTTCAATATTAGAAAAATAATGAATGTAATCCATCACATAAATAAAACAAAAGATAAGAATGACATGATCTTATGAACTGATGCAGAAAAGGCATCTGACAAAGTCCAACACCCATTCATGATAAAAACTCTCAGCAAAATAGGAATAGAAGGGAAATTCCTCAACATAATAAACAGCATTTATACAAAGCCAACAACCAACATCATCCTAAATAGAGTTTGAAAGCATTCCCCTTGAGAATGGGAATGACACAAGGATGCCTTTTATCACCACTCTCGTTCTACATTGTGCTGGAAGTCCTAGCCAGAGCAATTAGCCTAGAAAAAGAAATAAGGGGCATCCAAATTGGTAAGGAAGAAGTAAAAGTATCCCTATTTGCAGACGATATGATCTTATACACAGAAACCATAAAGAATCTACAAGAAAACTACTGGAACTAATAGAAGATTTCAGCAAAGCATCAGGATACAAGGTAAACATACAGAAATCAGTTGGATTCCTCTACACCAACAAAAAGAACTTTGGAGGGGAAATCACCAAATCAATACCATTTACAATAGCCCTCAAGAAAGTATAATATTTAGGAATAAATCTAACCATAGATGTAAAAGAACTATACAAAGAAAACTATAAAACACTACTGCAAGAAACTAAAAGAGACCTACAAAAGTGGAAGAATATACCTTGCCCATGGATAGGAAGGCTTAACATTGTGAAAATGTCCATTCTACCCAAAGTGATCTACAGATACAAATACAATCCTGATCCAAATTCCAATGAGATTTTTTAATATGATGGAGAACAAATCACCAACTTCATATGGAAAGGGAAGACCCCCAGATAAGAAAAGTATTACTGAAGAAGAACGAAGTGGGAGGCCTCACACTAGCTGAATTTAGAACATACTATACCTCCACAGCAGCCAAAACAGTCTGGTACTAGTAAAATAACAGATACATAGACCAATGGAACAGAATTGAGAATCTAGATGTAAATTCATCCCCATATGAGCAGTTGATATTTGACAAAGGGCCAAAGTCCGTTGAGTGAGGAAATGACAGTCTCTTTAACAAATGGTGCTGGCATAACTGGATATCCATCTGCAGAAAAATTAAATAAGACCCATACCTCACACCATGCACAAAAAGTAACTCAAAATGAATCAAAGACCTAAATACAAAATCTAAAACGATAAAGACCACAGAAGAAAAAATAGGGACAACGCTAGGAGCCCGAATACATGGCATAAACAGAATACAAAACGTAACTAACAAATCCACAAACACCCGAAGAGAAACTAGATAACGTAACTAACAAATCCACAAACACCCGAAGAGAAACTAGATAACGTAACTAACAAATCCACAAACACCCGAAGAGAAACTAGATAAAATCAAACACTTACAGTCAGTCATCAGAAGACTTCACCAACAGTAAAAAGACAATCTACAGACTGGGAAAAAAAATTTGGCTACCATAAATTCGATCAGCGTCTAATCTCTAAAATCTACTACAAAACCTCAACCACAAAAAGACAAATAACCCAATTAAGAAACGGGTAAAAGATATGAACACCAAAGAAGACATTCATGCAGCTAACAGATACACGAGGAAATGTTCACGATCTTCAGCCATTAAAGAAATGCAAATCAAAACTACAATGAAATACTATCTCACTTCAGCAAGGCTAGCATTAATCCAAAAAACACAAAATAATAAATGTTGGAGAGGTTGTGGAAAGACTGGAATACTTACACACTGCTGGTGGGAAAGTAAAATGGTACAACCACTGTGGAAATTGATTCGGCGCTTCCTTAAAAGCTAGAAATAGAACTATCATACATTCCAGCAATCCCACTCCTTGGAATATATCCTAGAGAAATAAGAGCCATCACACAAATAGATACATGCACACCCATGTTCACTGCAGCACTGTTCACAATAGTAAAAAGATGGAACAACCTAGGTGCCCATCAACAGACAAATGGATAAACAAATTATGGTATATTTTCACAATGGAATACTACATAACAATAAAGAACAATGATGAATATGCAAAACATCTCACAATATGGATGAATCTGGAACACATTATGCTGAGTGAAATTTGTCAGTTGCAAAAAGACAAATATTGTATGAGAACACAATTAAAAGAACTCAAGAAAAGGATTAAAAACAGAAGAAAACATTCTTTGTTGGTGACAACGGTGGGGAGGGAGGGAGTGGAAATTCGCTAACTAGATTAAAAAAAAACATTGCCATTGAGTTGATTCTGACTCATAGTGACGCTAAAGGACAGAGTAGAACTGCCCCATGGGGTTTTCATGGAGCAACTGGTGGATTCGAACTGCCAACCTTTTGGTTAGCAGCCATAGCTCTTAACCACTATGCCACCGGGGTTTCTACTGCATAGTAGACAAGAATTATCTTAGGTGTAGGGAAGGACAACAGACAATACGGGGGAAGTCAGCCCAACCTGACTAAACCAAAAGCTAAGAAGTTTCCTGAACACAACCAAACACTTTGAGGAACAGAGTAGCAGGGGCGTGGGTCTGGGGACATCTAGGTGAATTGGTATAACAAAGTTTATTAAGAAAATGTTCTGCATCCCACTTTGGTGAGTGGCTTCTGGGGTCTTAAAAGCTAGCGAGTAGCCATCTAAGATGCGTCACTGGATACCAACACACCTGGAGCAAAGGAGCAGGAAGAACGAGAAAATATTAGCCCAAGAGACAAAAAGAGCCACAAAACACAGCCACTCCATCAGCCTGAGACCATAAGAACTAGATGGTGCACAGCTACCACCAACGATGACCCTGACAGGGCACACGACAGAGAGTCCCTGATGGGGCAGGAGAAAACTGGGGTGCAGAATTCAAATTCAAGTCGAAAGACCAGACTTAATGGTCTGACTGAGACTAGAGGAACTCCAGAAGACACGGCTACCGAACTCTCTGGTAACCCAGAACTAAAACAATTCCCAAAGCCAGCTCTTCAAACAAAGATTGGAGTGCACTATAAAACATAAAATAATACTCCTGAAGTGTGGTTCTTACTTCAAGTAGCTTGTTGTTGTTCTTGTTAGGTGCCCTCGAGTCGGTTCCAACTCATAGTGACCCTATACACAACAGAACGAAACACTGCCCGGTCCTGCACCATCCTTACAATCATTGTTATGCTTGAGCTCATTGTTGCAGCCACTGTGTCAATTCACCTCGCTGAGGGTCTTCCTCTTTTCACTGACCCTGTACTCTGCCAAGCATGATGTCCTTCTCCAGGGACTGATCCCTCCTGACAACATGTCCAAAGTATGTAAGATGCAGTCTCACCATCCTTGCCCCTAAGGAGCATTCTGGCCGCGCTTCTTCTAAGACAGATTTGTTCGTTCTTTTGGCAGTCCATGGTATATTCAATATTCTTCACCAACACCACAATTCAAAGGTGTCAACCCCTCTTCAGTCTTCCTTATTCATTGTCCAGCTTTCACATGCATATGATGCGATTGAAAATACCATGGCTTGGGTCAGGCGCACTTTAGTCTTCAAGGTGATATCTTTGATCTTCAACACTTTGAAGAGGTTCTTTGCAGCAGATTTTCCCAATGCAATGCGTCTTGATTTCTTGACTGCTGCTTCCATGGCTGTTGACTGTGGATCCAAGTAAAATGAAATCCTTGACAACTTCAATCTTTTCTCTTTTTATCATGATGTTGCTCATTGGTCCAGTTGTGAGGATTTTTGTTTTCTTTATGTTGAGGGGCAGTCCATACTGAAGGCTGTGGTCTTTGATCTTCATTAGTAAGTGCTTCAAGTCCTCTTCACTTTCAGCAAGCAAGGTTGTGTCATCTGCATAACGCAGGTTGTTAAGTATTCCTCCAATCCTGATATCCCATTCTTCTTCATATAGTCCAGCTTCTTGTATTATTTGTTCAGCATACAGATTAAATAGGTATGGTGAAAGAATACAACCCTGACGCACACCTTTCCTGACTTTAAACCAATCAGTATCCCCTTGTTCTGTACGAACAATCGCCTCTTGATCTATGTAAAGGTTCCTCATGAGCACAATTAAGTGTTCTGGAATTCCCACTCTTTGCAATGTTATCCATAGTTTGTTATGATGCACACAGTCGAATGCCTTTGCACAGTCAATAAAAACCAGGTAAACATCCTTCTGGTATTCTCTGCTTTCAGCCAGGATCCATCTGACATCAGCAATGATATTCCTGGTTCCACATCCTCTTCTGAAACTGGCCTGAATTTCTGACAGTTCCCTGTTGATATGCTGCTGCAGCCGTTTTTGAATGATCTTCAGCAAAATTTTGCTTGCGTGTGATATTATTGATGTTGTTGTATAACTTCCACATTCGGTTGGATCACCTTTCTTGGGACTAGACATAAATATGGATCTCTTGCAGTCGGTTGGCCAGGTAGCTGTCTTCCATATTTCTTGGCATAGGTGAGTGAGCACCTCTAGTGCTACATCTGTTTGTTGAAACATCTCAACTGATATTCCATCAATTCCTGGAGCCTTGTTTTTCGCCAATGCCTTCTGAGCAGCTTGGACTTCTTCCTTCAGTACCATCGGTTCCTGATCACATGCCACCTCTTGAAATGGTTGAATATCGACTAATTCTTTTTGGTATAATGACTCTGTGTATTCCTTCCATTTTCTTTTGACGCTTCCTGCATAGTTTAATATTTTCCCCATGGAATCCTTCACCATTGCAACTCGAGGCTTCAATTTTTTCTTCAGTTCTTTCAGCTTGAGAAATGCCGAGCATGTTCTTCCCTTTTGGTTTTCCATCTCCAGCTCTTTGCACATGTCATTATAATACTTTACTTTGTCTTCTCGAGACGCCCTTTGAAATCTTCTGTTCAGTTTTTTTACTTCATCAATTCTTCCTTTTGCTTTAGCTGCTCGATGCTCAAGAGCAAGTTTCAGAGTCTCCTCCGTCTTCCATCTTCGTCTTTTCTTTCTTTCCTGTCTTTTCAGTGACCTCTTGCTTTCTTCATGGATGATGTCCTTGATGTCATTCCACAACTCGTCTCATCTTTGGTCACTAGTGTTCAATGCATCAAATCTATTCTTGAGATGGTCTCTAAATTCAGGTGGGATATACTCAAGGTCATATTTTGGCTCTCATGGACTTGCTCTGATTTTCTTCAGTTTGAGCTTGAACTTGCATATGAGCAATTGATGGTCTGTTCCACAGTCGGCCCCTGGCCTTGTTCTGACTGATGATATTGAGCTTTTCCATCGTCTCTTTCTACAGATGTAGTCAGTTTGATTTCTGTGTGTTCCATCTGTAGAGGTCCATGCGTATAGTCGCCTTTTATGTTGGTGAAAGAAGGTATTTGCAATGAAGAAGTCGCTGGTCTTGCAAAATTCTATCATTCGATCTCCGGCATTGTTGCTATCACCAAGGCCATATTTTCCAATTACTGATCCTTCTTCTTTGTTGCCAACTTTCGCATTCCAATCACCAGTATTAACAATGCATCTTGATTGCATGTTCGATCAATTTCAGACTGCAGCAGCTGATAAAAATCTTCTATTTCTTCACCTTTGGCCCTAGTGGTTGGTGCATAAATTTGAATAATAGTCGTTATTAACTGGTCTTCCTTGTAGGTGCATGGATATTCTCCTATCACTGACAGCATTGTACTTCAGGATAGATCTTGAAACCTTCTTTTTGACAATGAATGCAACATCATTCCTCTTCGAGCTGTCATTCCCAGCATAGTAGACTATATGATTGTCCGATTCAAAATGGCCAATATCAGTCCATTTCAGCTCACTAATGCCTAGGATATCGATGTTTATGTGTTCCATTTCATTTTTTGATGATTTCCAATTTTCTTAGATTCATACTTCGTACATTCCAGGTTCTGATTATTAATGGATGTTTACAGCTGTTTCTTCTCATTTTGAGTCGTGCCACATCAGCAAATGAAGGTCCCGAAAGCTTTACTCCATTCACGTCATTAAGGTCGACTCTACTTTGAGGTAGCTCTTCCCCAGTCATCTTTTGAGTGCCTTCCAACCTGGGCGGGGTGGGGGGGGGGGCTCATCTTCCAGCACTATATCAGACAATGTTCCGCTGCTAATCATAAGGTTTTCACCGGCTAATGCTTTTCAGAAGTAGACTGCCAGGTCCTTCTTCCTAGTCTGTCTTAGTCTGGAAGCTCAGCTGAAACCTGTCTTCCATGGGTGACCCTGCTGGTATCTGAATACCAGTGGCATAGCTTCCAGCATCACAGCAACACGCAAGCCCCCACAGTACGACAAACTGACAGACACGTGGGGGAGTTCAGGTAGCTACATGAGACTAAATGGGCAGCTCCTGTCAGGAGGCAGATGAGAATGCAGAAAGGGATAGGAGCTGGCTGAATGGACAAGGGAAATCCGGGGTGGAAAGGGGGAGCATGCTGTTACATTACAGAGAGGGCAAGTAGGGTCACATGACAGTATGTGTATACATTTTTGTACAAGAAACTAACTTGAACTGTAAACTTTCACCTAAAACACACACACAAACACATCATCAAGGCTAATGGGATTACTTATGTTTATCTAAAAGACACTGTAACCCTCTGGAGTAGAACTGAACAGGCACGGTTTAAAACACCTCCGGTTCCAGTGGTCAAACAACACACACTACCAGCTTCCAAAGGTTGTGCAACAATGAGCTCAATTAATGCCCAGCCACATTCCTTCCTCTGCATTTCCCAACCTTGCCCAATTCCCAAAGAGGAACCGGATTGACCTTTTGGTCTGTTGAAATAATGATTTGAGCTAGTGGCACCTTCCTTTTATTCCAACCCATTAAAAAAAAACCACTGCCATCAAGTCGATTCCGACTCATAGCGACCCTACAGGACAGAGTAGAACTGCCCCATAGAGCTTCCAAGGAGCGCCCGGTGGATTTGAATTGTTAACCTTTTGGTTAGCAGCTGTAGCACTTAATCACCACACCACCAGGCTTTCCTTGTTCCAACCAAGACGTCTAAAAGCAATATTCCTGCCATTGTTCGCCTTTCCAAATGCTTTTCCCTTAATGCCCACTCCGGGAACCAAGGTTCTCCCCCAATCGATGGTGGGCGCGCTCGCCGAGCATGTGGACCCGGGTCCATTTCCAGCCGCTGGATGCTGCTCAGCTCCGAGGTCCCAACACAAGGAGGGCCGCCGGGTGAGTGCTGGCAGTAGATCTCTCAACGCGCCCCCACGTGGGCGTAGGAGACCCGAGAAAGGGCGCAGCTGCGAGCCCAGCGCTCTGTCTGCCGACCCGCGTCTCCAACACCCACGCCGCGGCCTCCGCGGAGCCCAGTCCAGGGCAGCGAGGCCACGGGCGCTGGCGCTTACCCGGGCTCCCAGCGGTCGCTGTCATGGTGACCGATGCCTCAGTTCGCGCAGGCGCTGACCGCTTGGCGCCGTCGCTGACCGATCACAGGTGTGGAAACCGACTCAAGAAGCGACAGGATCTGGACAAAGTGACAGCCTCCGGGGGCCCCCAGGACGCGCTTCCGAAGCGGACCCGGAAGGGGGAGGGGAGGAAGGTGCGCAAGCGCAGAGGCTGTGGCTCGAGTTTCGCGGGCGCGAGGGCTGCGCCGCTGGTGTCTCTGGTCGTAGTACAGCGAGTCGCCCTTTTTTAAAGTGTTGTCGTTGTCAGGTGTGGTGAAGTCGATTTCGACTCATAGCGACCCCATGTGATACAGTAGAACTGCCTCATAAGGTGGTCAGAAGCAAAAAGTAAGGAGAGTGGCCTTCTCAGCCTTCTAAAGAATATCACGTTGAGGCCGGGGGCAGAGGATGGAGCCCCAAGATTCAAAGCAGTTGCTGGTGTGGTGTACTAATTTCCTAATAAAGATAGGTATATTTTCTGCTTTTAATTTTATTAACATTTGAAGAAACAAAATCATTATTCCACAGAAATGAGCGTTCCTGCACAAGGATACTGAATTGCTAACTTGAAGTTTTCCGTCTTCCTCTGCCTACCCGATTTTCACTCATAAAACACTCCCAGCAACTTGATTCTTCCACTCACTGCCTTCCTTGCCTTCCTCAACTCTTTTCATTGAGAAGCGAAGGTGGTACAGGAAATAAGCGTCTTTGGATTTAAACTGATTCGAATTAGCAACTTGGCTCTGTCAATTTCTACCTCTGTGATTCTAAGGCAACTCAGTGTATCGGTCCTAATACTAAGGGCACATCACCTAACACAAAACACAAATGGTAGTCATTCTTGTCCAATCCTTCAGATCTTAATATGCTTAAATCTTTCCAGACTTGAGTTATAATTATTTTAAGCTTTCCTCATTTCTCCATATTCTCTAGCTCAATCAAAAAGATTTCTTAAATTTGATAAAACGCTAAACATTAATGACTCCATCGGCCTTGTATTCAACTGCCTTAAGATATACAGGTCACCCATTTAAAGTGTACCAATAAAGTGTACACTTTAATGGGTTTTAGTGTATTCATAGTTTGGCAACCATCACTAAATCAACTTCAGAACATTTTTATAGCCCTAGAAAGAAACCCCACATCGTTTGACTGTCACCATCCCCTCAATCCCCTCAGTCCTAGGCAACCACTGATCTACTTTCTGTGTCTATGGATTTGTCTATTTTGGACATGACATATAAATGAATCATACAACATGTCATCTTTTGTGAGTGGCTTCTTTCACTTAGCATAATGTTGTCAAGGTTTATCCATGTTGTAGAATTTATCAGTACTTCACTTTTGCAGTTGAATATCAAGAGGCAGTTCCAACAGAACGGAATCCTACATGGTTTAAAGACGGTATATCGTTTCACCATACCCATTCAATCTGCATGCTAAGCCAATAATCCAAGAAGCTGGACTATATGAAGAAGAACAGGGCATCAGGACTGGAGGAAGACTCATTAACAACATGTTTATGCAGAAGATACAAACTTGCTTGCTGAAAGTGAAGAGGACCTGAAGCACTTACTGATGATTAAAGACCACAGTCTTCAGTATGGATTACTCCTCAACATAAAGAAAACAAAAATCCTCACAACTGGACCAATAAGCATCATCACGATAAGCAAAGAAAAAATTGACATTGTCAAGGATTTCATTTTACTTGGATCCACGATCAACACTCCTGGAAGCAGCAGTCAAGAGATCAAAAGACACACTGCATTGGGCAAATATGCTGCAAAAGACGTCTTTACAGTGTTCAAAAGCAAAGATGTCTTCTTGAAGAGTAAGGTGCACCTGACCCAAGCCGTGGTATTTTCAATCAACTCATATTCATGTGAAAGCTGGACAATGAATAAGAAAGACCAAAGAAGAATTGATGCCTTTGAATTATGGTGTTGGTGAAGAATATCGAATATACCATGAACCACCGTAGAAAGAACAAATCTGTCTCAGAAGTAGTACGACCAGAATGCTCCTTAGAGGCAAGGATAGCAAGACTTCTTCTGACATACTTTGGACATATTATCAGGAGGGATCGGTCCTTGGAGATAATGCTTGGTGATATAGAGGGTCAGTGAAAAAAGAGGAAGACCCTCGACAAGATGGATTGACACAGTGGCTGCAGCAATGGGCTGAAGCATAACGATTGTGAGGATGGTGCAAGACCAGGCAGTGTTTTGTTCTGTTGTACATTGGGTCACTATGATTTGGAACTGATGCGATGGCAGCTAACAAGTGGGTGTGTAGTATCTCATTGTGGTCTTGATTTGCATTTCCCTAATGGCTAATGATATTGAGCATCTTTTCATGTGCTTATTGGCCGTTTGTATATCTTCTTTGGAGAAATGTCTATTCAAATCCTTTGCCCATTTTTAAATTATTTGTATTTTTGTTGTTATTGAGTTATACAAGTTCTTTATAGTATGGTTTTAAGTCCCTTAACAGAGATATGACTTACAAATATTTTCTCCTGTGGATTGTCTTTTCACTGTCTTGATGGTATCAGTTGCTGTACTAAAGTTTTATTACCTACTGATCATAGTATTAGTTCAATATTTTCATAGATTCTACTGACAGTATTCACTGTCCTTTTTTCAGAGTTGCATACTGAAGTATGTGGCATGAAATGATGTCTGAGATTTGCTTTAAAATACTTCTGCAAAGAAATAGTAGGTGAAGTGGCAAATCTTGAAAATTATTGAATCCAAGTATTGAAGCATAAGGGATATATGGGGCCCATCATACTATTTTCTGTACTTTTGAGTGTTCGGAAATTTTGAGTGCCAGTAGAGTGGCTTTAAATGTAATTATATGTACATGCATGTAAATTTATGTCTTTAGCCAAAATCTTGTTTTTTTTAGCTATTATGTCTTTAGATTTTATTTTTCTTCCAGTCTTCCTCCTTTCCTTTTGGGGCTTATATGACACAAATATTAGACTTTTTAAATTTACCCCACAGGTCCCCAAAGCAATTCTTTTTGTCCCCACTTGTTCTCCCTACTGAATTTCTGTGGATCAATCTTCAAGGTCACTGATTCTTCCTTTAGTCATCTCCATTCTCCTATTGAGACCAGTGAGTTTGGTTGGTCTCAATTTAATTTTTTTTTTTAAATATAACTTCTGTTTCTTTGTTGAGAGCTTCTTTCCATTCATTTCAAGAGTGTTTGCTTTGCTTTTTGGAGCATAGTTAAAATGGCTAGTTTTAAGCCTTTTTCTGGTAATTCTAACATTTGGGTAGCCTCAGGATTCTGTCTTTTAAGTTTAGATTTTCCTAGTTCTTTTTTATACGTTAATTTTGGATTGTTTCTGGGTCAGGTTTAAATCTTCAGAATGCCAGGTTTGGTGTGGTTTTGTTGTAGCAAGCAGCCAATCCAGTTAGGATTGGACCGCACATCCTGGCCAGCTTTCATGGGCTGTTTCCAGCATTAATTTTCAAAGCCTTTATACCGCCACCCAGAGGCCAGTCTAAAAATCTGATGGTGGTCTACACAATAGTCTTCAAAACCTTTGCTGTGCTGGTTCTACTCAGTCTCATACAGATTGCAAGTGAACCCAAATTTAACACACAGATTAAAAGGTTCCCTTTCTTCAGTTCGGAAGGCCTGGCAATCTACTTCTGAAAAATCAGCCACTGAAAACCCTGTAAAGCATGGCTCTACTCCGACACACGTGGGGCCTTCATGGGTTGGGATCAACTCAAAGGGAACTCTCCCCGCCCTCCTTCGATTCCCCCTACCTGTGATATTCCCCCACTCTCTGGTTTCCAGATTCCCCCTTTTTGGTGTTCTGGCTGGAAGGCAGGGCTTAAGCCTCCCCACAGCATTGCCAGGACTACACCCTGGTTTATGCTCAGCCTAAAGGTGAAATGTTTCGGGGGGGGGGGGGAGCGGGTCTCCTGTTAGATTCACCACCTTCTAAACTTTGATTTTTGTCTCTGTCCTATAAGATTGTCAAAATAGGTCCCTGTGCTCGCTTAATTTCTCTTCATTTTTGGAGTATTATTGTCTTAAAATCTTTTTGGTGTTTTAAGATGATCTTTGTATTTTTAGTGTTAGTTTTTTCAGCAGGTGCATGGGTCTGAAATCTTAGCATACAGTTACTGGGAAGTTTGCCACAACTGCATCTTTGTTTCTACATGGCTAAACCCTACCTTTTCTCTTGGTATTTTCTGCACCTGACACATACTACATGTGGCATGGAATCCATAAATGTAAACAGAAACGTTTGTCAGAACAATTAATCATTTCAGCAATCTTTACTTAGGGCTGCTCGAAGGTATTGCTGCATTTAACAAACTACCTCAATACTGTGCAGCTTAACAAAACAGACATCATTTCACGTGGTTTCTGAGGGTCAAGAATCTGAGATTAGCTTAGATGGGTGATTCACCTGACGTTGCAGTCAAGCTGTTGGCTGGGGCTCAAATCTGAAGGCTTGACTGGAGATGGAAGATTCACTCATGGGGCTGTTGGCAGGGGGCTTCAGTTCCTCAAGTGGAAGCCTCTCATGCCATGGCAGCTTGTTTTCCCAAGTGAGTGACCCAACTTAGAGACTGCATCAAAGATGGAAACTAGTCTTTTATAACCTAACCTCTGAAGGGACATCCCATCATTTCTGCCAGATTCTCCTGGTCACAAAGAGCAATACTGGTACAGCATGGATGGGGACTACACAAGGCTGTGAACACCAGGACATGGGAGATAGCTGAGAGCCATCTTGGCTGCCTTATTTTACCAAAAATTCAAAACCTTTATTATATCCAGAAGTTCATGATAAAGAACATGCATTAGATCTATTTCATCTGTCAAATGCATAAAAATATGGTTGTAATTATATCAGTGCAAATGTAAACAGTGTTTCCCAAAAGGTATTAAATGTTAAACTTCAGAGCATTCCAAGCAAAATCCCAAACAGGAGATAAAGAACAAGATAAAAACTACAAAAATTCTGAAGCAAGATAAAATACTGTATCAATTAAGTATTAAAAGATATATTTGGCAAGGCTTAGTGTATAGTAGGAAAAAATAAAATTTTAAAATATGCTGCAAATACAAATAGCCTTGAAATTATTTAGTAATAAAATTTTTGTTATAAAAAAATGGTTTCCTACTGAAACATATGGTCATAATTCCAATTACAGGTTTTCTTCTTGCCTTTCTGCAATTAAGATGCTTTTATTAATCACTCAATTAAAATGGTTTGGCAGAAGCAATGAATCCTTTAAAATCCTAAATATAAACCACATAACCCAAAAAACCTGAGAAGCTGAAATTGTGTTCTTCAGTGTATAACTACTACTACATTTTGTGTAAGAAATTGGGGGGGGGGTAAGAATATATATTCGTATTTGTTGCCACTGTACCCAAACACTGGGAAGATATATAAGAAACTAATAAAAAATTACCCACTGAAGTTGGAGAATGAAAAGGGGACAGATGCATAGAGCAAAACTTACACTGATAAATTTTTAATTATTTGTTTTGAATTTTGAACTATTTGTATCTATGACATGTAAGAAACATTTTCTAAAAAAACAACAAAGAAAAAAATTAAGACCTAGAATGACTGGAGGTTTATTTCAAAATGTTTTCTTCTAAAATTTGAGCCATATTATTAAAGTTGTGCTCATATTAAAAAAAGAAAAATACTATTCTTTATTTAAGAAACTATACTTAAGTTTTGCTGCTATAAACTGGGCAATTGAGACACCACAGTCAGGCTACTACTTTTATGATTAAATTTTAAGGTGAGATATTCAGGTAACATAGAAGACTGGTTTAGATTCCTTTTAAAAAGAAAGTTCAGTCTGTCTACATAATATTTTTCCACTTTTCAACTCTTGTATTTTGTTTCCTATACAAGTTTAATGCTGACTAACAGATTCTCAGATTGCCTTCTCATTATTGGTATGGTTATCCTCCTGGGTTGTTTTCCAATCACCTAGTGAAATTCATATCTCTATTACAGCAATTACTTTGTCTACAATGAAACCTGTGAGAGCCAGAACTTAACAGGACTGCCTTGTTTTCTGGGTCTAGTAAGTTTTCCACCATTGACAGGGTGCAGTCTTAGCACTTTTGTATTGTTCCTTTTAGTAGAAAATATTTGAGTTTTCCTTCTTGACAGGGTTCCACCTTACTCAGGTTCCAGCTTTCACAGGTTTTACTGTATATGATAATTATCTGTTCCACACATTTGGCTCCAAGAAGGAAAGAACTGTTTTATTCATTTTTCAACCAAAAGAGTCTAATAAAGTGCTGTGCACACAGTAAGTATACAGTATTCAGATACACACAGTTTGTGGGATGGCTGCATAAAACAAATGGGCCAGATTTTACTTCATATTTCAAAATTCAGAGAAAGGGAAGACCAAAAATATATCATTGCAGACTGAGCACAAAGACTCATTCTACTTCTTTACCTGTAAAAAATCCTAAATTTCAAAATAAGTACCAATGTGAAGAACATGACCCAAAAAGTAACAAATGCATTCAGAAATATACATCTACACAGAACATTTTAAAATGTGACTATAAACTTGAGGCATGTAATTCCAATTTTTACTGAAGATACAGACTTTATGAAAGCAAATCCAAAACTATCCTATCATGGAGATAGCCCTCCACCATTTCATTATTCTAAGGTAAATTCAGTATTTGCAGGCTGTGCAATTAATTACACTGCAAAATAAAAATAATATATTAAAAAAAACACCCAAATTGAGCTTCATTCTTTTTATCTTATACCATTTCAATAAACTTCACAAGTTGCCATTTCATTGAATATCTGCAACACTTTACACTGTTTACGAAGTAGTTACTCCAGAAAACTGATACTCTCCCTCACACTGTGTCTCTTTAGCTAGTACTACAGATGGATGTGATTCAGTAGGAACCATATGTCCAAACTGATTAAAATTCTCACTTTCTTCTAGCCTGAGACCTCAGATCCTGAGTTAAAACCCTGACATTGTCTTCAAGTTGAGATGCTTCACAAGTATTTTTCTTAAAATGGGGCTATTGTGTGTAATTTCTTTTTCTTGAGATATACAAGGAGTGTTTTTGATACAAAAACATATATATATACTCCACATAATAAAAAAAAAATCAAAATAATGATAGTTTTATATAACTTAAATGACAGGAGTAATCAAAATATGCCCTTTTTTTTTTTTTAACACACAGACTTTTGTTTTGCTGTTTGAAGTAAAAAGGAAAGCTCTGCAACAGCTTCTGAAATGTGATCTGGGTCAAAGGACCTCTGTAACTCAAGCACAAGTTTCATGTATCCTTCAAATACAGAGTTTAACTTATGTTAATATTCCATTATCAAAAATGACTGCCATATAAAGAATTTAAATACACAAAAGTAATTAGTTCATTAAAATTTATACTTAATACATTGGTATCCACGAAAATACGAAGAGTTGCCAAGAAAATTCTAAGGATTAAAGTGGAAGTAAAAAAAAGCTTGCTTCATTGCTTCATTTATTGCTACATTATGACTACCTCCGGGGTCATCTGGCCTGCTGTCTCTCTTACAAGTGTTAAACGCAGTGGTATACTTTGGAAGGAAAGGCGGGGAAATAATGCACTGTAATAGAAAAATATCACCTACTTATAAATTATTAAAGATTTATAAAACACATACTAAATCATATGTTCTCTCTATAAAAACAATATACTTAACTATAGAAGCACGAGGTCCTAAAGCACCCACAATTTATTTAAGTATACCCATTTAATCAAGAAAAAACATATATATATATATAATAATTCGAGAAGAAAAAAGGCAAAATTCTGGTTTTAATTCAAACAATCAGAGTTTATCTAATCATGGAGGTAGATCTCCACTCCAGTTACACAATTAAGTTATCTGCTTTATTCAAAGAATTATCATTTAAGTCTATGCTCTGAAAACTGGCCTGTGCCACTGCAATGCATTTCTAACAGAGTTTAGAAGCCAGCAATCTAACTGGCATATACACAGAACTGATATTCCCCCACAAGGTTACATCTGAAGATAGCTGTCATTAAAACCGTTATTGGCATAAAGAGGTATACCTAAGTGCAGACACTTTGGCTTAGCACTTAATGACACAGTAAATGTCACTATTTCTTAGGCAGAAGAAGTTCTTGCTTTTTTAGTACTTGTAACTCCCTTCAATTTTTGGAGTTTTAAATGTCATGCTTATGATTTAAAAAGACAATTCCTGCCTAAAAAGCAAAGCTTATGTGTTTCAAATATCAAACATATTTGCTTTTAGTGTAAATATTTAGTGCAAAGCACTTCAGTTTTAGTGCCAGAGTTCTAACAAATCACTTTGTAATATTTAATATGACACATCCTCCCACTAAAAAAGATTTTCTATAATGAAAAATACTAATTCTATTTCTAATGGTAAACTAGTAGAGTTGGAGGTTCCACCATGGATGACAGGGATCAAAGCACTATCGAGATCATTTAGATAATGCTGAGGAAGAAGACGACCTTCAGATCCTGCCTGAAATTCAACCTGAAAAAAAAAAAAAGAAAAATTCTTCATCGACCCTTGAAGATAAGCAATCTTGTTTAGCTCAGCAGATAAATAAAAAAAATTTTTAAATGTCATTCAGTTTAAGCGTTGTTAATGAAACACTTGATATTTTATGTATAAATGTTCTTCGTTCTCCTATATTTATTTTATCCATCTACCACATAACTATAATTTTCCTTCCCACAGATATCATAAAAAAAAAAAAAAAATGGCTACTAGTTCATACTTTAGGTTTCCTCTCTATGAACAAATCAACACGTTAAAGGGTCAAGGCTTTGAATAGTGACCAACGTGACTTAAATAAAAACCTCACAGTATTAAAAAAAATTCCACTTAAAAATATTTCAGATTTGTTGTATTTAATCTCGAGGCTGGTGTGAAAGCTACACTTTAATACATTTGACTAAAAAGGAAATATTCGCAGTGCTTATTCAAATAACAAATAATTGTCAGGTGCTTCCTTGGAAACGGGACTTTTAACAGTGAGGTGAAAACATAACGTCCCTTTCTAATAAGAACTAGGAGTATAAAACATCCAGGCTGAAGAAAAGCAAACCATCAGCACGTGAAACTTGCTCACATTTAAATTAACCATTCTAACAAAGAACCTGCGTTGTACATCTATTATACAGGATACTGAAAACAGGTACGAAATACACTTACCAGATATGAATTGAAAGTTAAGAAAACAAATGATTGTTACAAGTAAGATGATCATCATCACTTTTAAGAGAAATGTACATTAAAATAATACAGGGGATACCATTTTTCACCTATCAAATTGGCAAAGTTCAAATGTTTGTTTACATTGCTTTGATAAAGGGGAAAGAAAACTTAGCAAAAATGCTGGTGGAAATACATCATATTTGCATAGCCTATTTGTGAGCAATTTGGTAATATCTATTGAGTACATACTCAGACTCGCAACTACTTCTAGGAATATTTCTTGTGGATACACTCAAACTCACACAAACGCAAATATTGTGGACCACCTATACGTCAATCAACACATACTGGACATGCATGACAAACTAGTTAAATAAATTATCGTACATTTATACAACTGACTACTATGTAATGGTTAAAAAGAATACATACTAATAAAGCATATCTCTAAGATATGTGAAGTGAAAAAAGCAACTTAAAAAAATAACAGTGTCAAAGGAGGTTAAAGGCCTTATACAACTCGGTGGACACCACTTACGTTGTAGTCTGCAGTTCATTACTTCCTGGGGCCATCAAGTACATAGAATACCATATGAATGCAGTTCTCTAGGGGTGTTATGTATATACGTTCAGACTTTGTAGTTTTAAATCATGTGAATATAGAATCTAGTCAGATTAACACAAAAAAGAAAAAAAAAAAAAACAGGCAGGACTATTGTGGAGCAGAAGCTGGTAAACTATGCCCTGTGGGCCAAATCTGCCCTGGCACCTGTTTTTGTAAATAAGAGTTTCACTGGAACCACCCACACTCATGCTTTTACTACTGTTTACATACATGTGTACATACGTGTGGCTGTTTTGGCACTACAATGGCAGAAGTGAATAGCTGTGATAGGAATCACATAAACCAGAGCACCTAAAAAATTTACTGTCTGGTTCTTTACCAAAAAGTTTGCTAACCCCTGTTGTGGAGGTTAAAAAAGAGAATGTATGTGAAGTATGTAGCACATACCTGATACTCAACAAAATTTAATTCCCTTCTTTCATCTTAAAATAAAAGGTTAAAGAAAAAACTTTTGATTATTACCATCCCCTCTGATATCATTTTAATGTACATTTACTTGAAAAATACAACACAAAAACATGCCTCACCATATCAGTGTCAGTGGAAACTCTGAGTCCAATTTTATTCATCCCATTACTCTTTAGAGTTTTCAGATGAGGGCACAGTGCAGCACTACAAGCCATGGCAATTTCTTTTGCAAACTGATAACAAGTTGCTGAAACAGGTAAGTCCTGGTCCTTTAGAAAGTAGAACACCTGAAATGTATTTAATTAGGAAACAAGTCATGATTAAGATTAAAAATAACTAAAAGCATACAATTGCTGCTTTGGATTCAACTTTATTAATAAAATCCTGATGTCTGTACCATGAAATTCACTAGTTAAAAACATTCTGTATCTATTGCCAAATGTAAACTATAAATAAAAATTTAAAACCAAAGGTTATAGAATATGGAAATAGTTTAGCTATTTTTGCCTAGAGTCAATTTGTAGCAAAGAAAGCCTTGTTAATTCTGCACTTAAATATTCAGAGGTTGAGTAACGCAAAATTTCTAAATTAAAAAACAAAACAACATCAAAGGGAGAATCCCCTTTCTCAGTTACCTCAGTACACTTCACAATCTTTTCATCAGTTTCAAAATCTGTTTCCAGTTTTATTTTTTCACTTGGAAATCCTTGTAATGATATTCCATCCACTGAACTGACAACACTACAAAACAAAACATAATGCAATAGAATTATTAGTGCCACCAAAACCCACAGTCATCAAGTTGATTTCGACTCACAGCAACGCAGTATGATAGAGAACTGCCCCATAGGGTTTGCAAGGAGCAGCTGGTGGATTCAAACTGCTGACCTTTTGGTTGGCAGCTGAGCTCTTAACCACTGCACCACCAGGGATCCATTAGTGCCACAGTGCTTTCTATTAAATGAATTATTAGATTTAAACATACGGAATGAGGAGAAAACTTATAACAGCTATAAATTTAAAGCAACAAGAAGGTATCTCTATACGCAAAATGATTAAGTCTGTAGTTTACATCCATTTACCAAGATTTCTTGATTGTCTAGTCTATTTTCTCATGAAACTAATCCAGACCTGAGGTTTAGAACACTAAACAGTCTAACAGAAAAGCGGTCTACGAATTAAAAAAATTTTATTTTGGAATCCTTCAGCATTAGCCCTCCTTATCTTTCTTTGCTCTAGACCCCTAAGCCAATCTCAAAAAAAGAAAGTGGGTAACTGAAAAGAAGGAATGGCAGTGACATTCTGTAAGGACTCTCATGTATTTATTATTAAATTCTGATTTCTGTATTTACAGTGAATCAATATAATGCAGAATAATCATCCGAAGGGAATCCTTTACTTTACCTGCACAAAAATAAGTACATATGACAAAGAAAGTGTCTTGCTTTTTCCAGCCCTGGCATCAAGCCCACACCTCTACCTAACGGATCTTTTATCATTAGCCACCTCTCAAATTGACCACCCTTTAATAATTTACAGCACCCTGACCAAGAAAATGCACATTAGGCTGCTAAGATACATGTAGGAAAAGAAAATACTACATTCATTAATTGGCATACAACCATTTAAATTAATGGTAAAATTCTAAGTTCATTTATAAAACACTTAATTTTATTAACAGGATGTTATTATACTGTCCCCCAAATTTATTATATTTTAGTAATTAAACAACAACAACAAAATCTTACTCTTTGTTTCCTTTCTCTTCAGAATCTACCCAGCAGATATCCACATATTCTCTCAGGTCTACTGCATCGACTTTCCCACATGTAATTTTAAAGTCTTTTTGCTCTCGTAGAGCTAGCCGCAAGCCATCCATGGTCTCTGGAGTTATTTGTACCATAAGGCCATCTAGAAATGAGAGTTAGGTTTCACATTTCTTTTATCAAATATCAATCTGCATACCTAAGCTATAAAATTGATTATCAAAATATATTCTGTGAAAAATAAAGGTTTTAAATCATCTGTTAAGTCATCTTAATTGCTGTTTTGTACTGGGAAGTAAAAAAAAAAAACAGTTTTAAGGATTTTTTTTTTTTTAAACAGGCTTAATTCACTTTATTTTTCTTGTATAAAAATCACTATGAGGTGGCCACAGCTGGAGCTTAGGTTCTCTGCACGGAGACTCTGGTGTGAGTCTTTACCAGGTGGTCAGTAAATTCCTGGTAGGGAGACTTGGTGAACACAGTCTCCTTCTAGAGATCAGGGGTGAAATAGCTGTAGGTCTTGGAGATAGCATCAAAAGTGGCCTTAGCAAAGTTGCCCAGGGTGGCAGTGCAGCCCCTGGCTGAGGTGTAGCAGTCATCGATACCAGCCATCATCAACAGTTTCTTGGGCACAGGGGCTGAGACTATGCCAGTGCCCCTGGGTGCAGGGATGAGGTGCACCAGCACAGAACCACAGCAGCCAGTCACCTTGCAGGGAACAGTATGGGGCTTGCTGATCTTGTTTCCCCAGTAGCCTTGCCACACAGGGACAATGGAGAGCTTGGCCAGAATGATGGCCCCACGGATGGCGGTGGCCACTTCCTTAGAACACTTCACACCTAGGCCAACATGGCCGTTGTAGTCCCCAATGGCAACAAATGCCCTGAATCTGGTCCGCTGGCCAGCACGCGTCTGCTTCTGCACAGGCATAATTTTCAAAACCTCGTCCTTTAGGGCCACCCCCAAGAAGAAGTCAATGATCTCAGACTCCTTGATAGGCAGGGAGAAGCGACAGATCTCCTCCAGGGACTTGATCTTCATATCCTTGACCAGGTGGCCCAGCTTGGTAACTGGAAGCCATTCCTTATCTTCGGCTTTGCCTCCGCGAGCTCCGTGACCCCGGCCTCAGCCCCAGCCCCGGCCACGACCCCGGTCCCGCAGGCCACTGCCAATGCCTCCGTGGAAACCGCCACGGGTTTCCATCCCCAGGCCCCTGGGGCCTCCAGGCCCTCCCGCTGCACCGGCGTCATCTGCCATTTGGTGTTTTCTCGGAGAAAAAGCAAGGATTTTTTTTTTTTAAGGTTACACAAATAAGGGTGAGAAATTCTGCTCCTGGCTATGATGAAGTAACTGGTACCAGAATATCCCTTTCGTGACAACCAGCCATAAAACTGGGAGGCAGTTATTTTCAAGTACTAGACAATAGGTCATATAGTACTGTGGTCCCTAAAGGGGAACTCAAGAGGTGAGTCCACAATCACTTGGGCTCTCTATCTGGAGATAATTTCCTCACAGTACCCCTCTAAGTTTTATAATAGCTTATGTGTCGGAGAATCCCTTCTGAGCTCTTTGGTCTAGAGCTGGGGGTACATTAAATGGAACTAGATGAGGCCTACCAGAGAATAGCTGTTATGAGGTTGAGAACAGAACAGAGATACCAGAAGTCAAGCAATGCTGGTGGTCTGGACTGTCAAAGTAGAAAGACCTTTTTAACACTTTGATAACATACACCCTAATAAAACCAAAATGAACCCCTTATAAAATCTGCAGGCAAAACAGAGTTTGGAAATTAAGTCTTTAAAATATTCATACACATACCTAAGAAGCACAATAAACACCGAGAAGTAAAAATACAAAGGAAACTACATATAGGTATGTCACAATTAAACTGGTAAAAACCAAAGAGATGAAGAGGGTATCTTAAAAACATACCAAGAAAAAAAGCATGTGAAATATAGAACAAAAAAATCATGGCTTATTTTTCATTAGAGACAATGGAGAACAGGAGACACTTAAATGACATCTTTAAAATGCTATGAGACCAAAAAAAAAAAAAACCTTTTAAAGCAGAGTTCTGTATGTAGCAAGTCTCCTTCAGAAATGAGAATGAAACAATGACAGTTTCAAATAAATGAAAGCCACAAAACTTGTACAAAAAAAAATGCTAATGGATGTTCTTCAAGCTAAAGGAAAATGATACGGAAAAAACCTCAATCTACTGGTAGAAAATGAAATTATTTGAATAATTTCCTTAAAAGACAACTGACTGTTTAAAGCAAAAATTATAATGCTGCCAGCAGACCTAAAAGTCATGACAGCATAAAGGATGGAAGGCAGGTAAATAGGGTTATACTGTTGTAAAGTTATTACAGCTGTAGCATGAAGTTAAAGGTGTGAAGTAGAAACGGGAAGTGTGAGGTGGGAAAAGAGAAGTTACAAGGGTCAGGGTGAGGTGTGAAATGGTACAATATTGATCCTGAGTAGATTTGATAAATTAAGAACACATATCATTAGCCCTAGAGCAACATGTAAAAAAACTGCCCAGCAGCACTTACGAATTGCTGGGGAGAGGGCACTGTTGGCAAACAAATGTAGACGGTACACATTATTTGTGCAAAAATATGGTACACAGATACATAAAGTAATATAGCTAAAAAGAAAATATAAAAAAATAAAATTGAGTAAAACAATAAAACAATAGTTTAGTCTAAAATAAGATAAAAAAGGCATAGAGAGGAGAGAAAAAAGGGGCAGAAAGAATATTTGAAAATTGGCAGAAAACTTCCCAAATTTGATGAAAAACATTAATCTACATATCTAAGAAGCTCAGAAAACTGCTAGTAGGATAACAGTCAAAGAGATTCACCCTAGATACATCATAATCAAATTGCCAAAAACCAAAACAAGAATCATGAAACCAGCAGCAAAAAAGTAACTCATCATATACAAGGGGTACTAAATAAAATTAACAACTGACTTCTCATCAGAAACAAGATGACAGAAGATAGTAAAATGACATATTCAGATTGCTCATAGGAAAAGACTGTTGACCTGGATTTCTATATCCAGCAAAAGTATCCTTCAAACAATCAAGGGGAAATTAAGACAATCCCAGCCAGATAAACAAAAACAGAGAGAATTCATTGCTAGCAAACCTGCTCTACGAGAAATTCTAAAAAGATACTAGACAGTAACTCAAATCCATACGAAGAAATAAAGAACACCAGTAAGGTAATTCAAGCCAGGTTCAGAAGAGGATGTGGAATGAAGGATATCATTGCTAATGTCGGATGACTCTTAGCTGAAAACCTTGAAGCACTTACTGATGAAGGTCAAAGACCACATCCTTCCATATGGATTATATCTCAACATAAAGAAAGCAAAAATCCGCTCAAATGGACCAATAAGCAAATATCATGACAAATGGAGAAAATACGGATGTTGTCAAGAATTTCATTTTACTTGAATCCAGGATCAACGATCACTTAAGCAACAATCAAGAAATCAAACAACACATTGCACTGGGCACCTCTGCTGCAAAAGACCTCTTTAAAGTGTTAAAAAGCAAAGATGTTGGTTTGAGGACTAAGGTGCACCTGACACAAGCCATGGTATTTTCAATCACCTCATACGCACGCGAAAGCTGGACAATGGATAAGGAAGACCAAAGAAGAATTGATCCCTTTGAATTATGGTGTTGGCAAAGAATAATAGCGAACATACCATGGACTGTCAGAAGAATAAACAAATCCGTCTTGGAAGAAGTACTGCCAGAATGTTCCTTAGAAGCAAAGACCTAGACATGTTATCAGGAGGGACCAGTCAATGGAGAAGCACATCACGCTTGGTAAAGTAGGTCAGTGAAAAAGTGAAGAAGCTCAACGACATGGACTGACACAGTGGCTGCAACCATGGGCTGAAACATAGTAACCACTGTAAGGATAGTGTGGGACCAGGCGGTGTTTTTGTTCTCTTGTACATAAGGTTGCTATAAGTTGGAATCGACTTGATAGCACCTAAGAACAACAAGAAGTAAGGTAATTACATAGATAAATGTATAAGATAGTATAAGTGTATTTTTGTTTGTAATTCTTTTCTTTCTTATCACCTGATTTAAAAGACAACTGCATAAAGTAATAATTATAAGCCTGTGTTGATGGATACACAAGGCATAAAGATGTTATTTTATGATAACAATAATCAAATGTAGGGGGAAGGATTGAAGCTATGTAAGAGCAAAATTTTTGTATACTACTGAAATTAAATTAGAATTCATCTGAACTATATTGTTGTAAGATGCCAATTGTAATCTCCAGGGCACTCACTAAGAAAATATCTTTAAAAAAATGAAATGACAAGTGAATTCAAATGGTAAATTAGAAAATATTTATTTAACACAAAGGCAGTAAAGGAAGAATACTGTTGCCCTCAAACCAATTCTGATTCATGGCAAACCCATGTGTGCCACAGCAGAACTGTATCCCATAGGGCTTTCAACGGCTGATTTTTGGGGTAGTAGACCACCAGGTCTTTCTTCTGAGGCATCTCTGGGAAGACTCGAACCTCCAACCTTTGGTTAGCAACCAAGCACATTCACTATCTGCACTACCTAGGGACTCCCAGAGAGGACTAGAGGAACAAATTAGGACCATATTTTCAGACACCTAACAGATTGGTATAAATTAAGTAGTCTGATAATACCACATTTGAACAATACATAAATCAGGGGGAAATTTCATATGTTCTAGTGGTAGTTTAAATTGGCACAACCACTTAGAAAAACAATTTAGCAATATCTTCTGAAGTTGCACATTTACTTATCCATTAGCCCAGAAATTCTACCCCTGGATATATACCCTAGAGAAGCTTTGGGCATGTGCCCAATGTCACATACACATTTAAGAATGTTATTAGCATCAGTGTTTGTAAGAGCAAAAAGCAAGGAACAACCCAGATGCTCATGATCAGGAGATAGATAAATTGTCAGGCATTCACAAAATAAAACATTTAATAGCAATGACCAACTCGAAGGCAATTAACAACAACAAAAAGCACTGAAAATGAAGAAGCTATAGTTAGACACAACATAACAATCTCAGAAACACAATGTTGTGTGAAAATAGTAAGCTTCATATGACTACATGAAGAACGATACCACTTTTATAAATATCCCAAATAAGCAAAAAAAAACAAACATTTTTGGGGCATACGTATATACCAAGCAAAAAAAAATTAAGCAAGGAAATGATGAACACAATCTTCAGGACAATGGTTAATTCTTGGGGAGAGGAGAAAGGAGGCATAAATAGATAATTTCACTAAAGTTTGTGGTATTGTGTTTTATAACTTACGTATATTCTTTTGTAGGTAGCAAATACATTTTTAAAAGGTAATGGAAAAACAACTTTATATTAAAACAATCTTAAACGTGAAAATTCATACCTTCAACTATGCTGGACTTGGCAAGGAACCCTGAAGATGGTTTTAGAGCTCCATTGAATACCACAAAACTTGCACCTGTCACTGATTTAAAAAATGCAACAATTATTTACATTTTAACCTCCCATTTCATGTTACATTTGTTAAATGCATATTGTAGAGTATGACACATTTGAAGTATTCAATGAATGTCATGCCCACACTCCTTACATTAGAAAGCTAACCAAAAACCAAAGGTAAACCAAAAGCTAAGAAGTTTCCACAACACAACCAAACACGTCAGGGGTAGGGTCTGGGGACCATGGTTTCTGGGGACATCTAGGTCAACTGGCACAACAAAGTTTATTATGTTCTGCATCCCACTTTGGTGAGAGGTGTCTGGGGTCTTAAAAGCTTGAGAGTAGCCATCTAAGATGCATCAATTGGTCCCAACCCACCTAGAACAAAGAAGAATGAAGAACACCAAAGACACAAGGAAAGTATTAGCCCAAGAGACAAAAAGGACCACATAAATCAGAGACTCCATCAGTCTGAAACCGGAAGAACTAGATGTGCCTGGCTATCACCAGTGACTGCCCTGACAGAGAGTCCCTGATGAAGCAGGAGAGAAGTGGGGTGCAGAAATCAAATTCACATAAAAAGACCAGATTTAATGGTCTGAGACTATAGGAACCCCAGGAGACACAGCCCCCTGACTCTGTGGTAACCCAGAACTAAAACCATTCCAGAAGCCAACTCTTCAGACAAAGATTAGACTGGGCAATAAA
Source organism: Loxodonta africana (assembly GCF_030014295.1). Classification (NCBI taxonomy): domain Eukaryota; kingdom Metazoa; phylum Chordata; class Mammalia; order Proboscidea; family Elephantidae; genus Loxodonta; species Loxodonta africana. The sequence goes on along the minus strand of NC_087343.1, from coordinate 85,249,078 downwards.
ACATAAAGTAATACTTGTGAAGAGTATGCTTCCTAGTTCAAGTAGAGACATGAGACTAAATGGGCAGCTCCTGTCCAGAGGTGAGATGAGAAGGCAGAAAGGGATAGGAGCTGGTTGAGTGGACAAAGGAAATCCAGGGTGGAAAGGGGGAGTGTGCTGTCACATTATAGAGATAGTAACTAGAGTCTAATAATAATATATGTATACATTTTTGTATGAGAAACTAACTTGAGCTGTAAACTTTCACCTAATGCACAATTAAAAAAAAAAAAACCCAAAGAAAACAAAATTAACATAAAACATTGCATAAACCAAAAAACCTAATCCATTGCTGTCGAGTCAATTCAGACTCATAGCGACCCTACAGAACAGGGTAGAAGTGCCCCACAGGGTTTCCGAGGAGCAGCTGGTGGATTTGAACTGCTGGTCTTTTGGTTAGCAGCCAAGCTCTTAACCACTGGGTAACTTAATGTTTGTATCTAATAATTGTACTATTCAGAATGTTTGAGCCTGTGTCAGTGATGGTATGAAAAATCCAATGTCTTCTACTGATGAGAATGTAAATCAGAACAATCTCTATGAATGATAACACGACAATATCTATTAAAATTACAAGTGGCACATATACTCTGATGTTTCCACTTCTAGGAATTTATCCTATAGATAGGTTCACAGGTATGCAGAATGCCAAAGTACCAAGTTACTCACTGTAGCATTTTTATAAATAACCAAGGATGGGTAACAAGTATGTCTACCAATAAACCAAACCAAACCCAGTGCCGTCGAGTCGATTTCAACTCATAGCGACCCTATAGAACAGAGTAGAACTGCCCCATAGAGTTTCCAAGGAATGCCCGGCAGATTCAAACTGCCAACGCTTTGGTTAGCAGACGTAGTACTTAACCACTACACCGCCAGGGTTTCCTGTCTACCAATAAGGGACAGTTAAATGATGTATACTTACAAAATGGAAAGTTATGTAGAATGAAAAGTTCTTTATATACTGTTGTCGTTGTGTGCTGTCAAGTTGATTCCAACTCACAGAGACCCTATATGACAAGAGCAGAACTGCCCCATAGGGTTTCCCCTAAGCTATAATCTTTATGGGAATAGACTGCCAGGTCTTTTCTCCCACAAAGCCACTGGTGGGTTCGAACTGCTGACCTTTTGGTTAGCAGCTAAGCCCTTAACTGCTGCACCTGCAGGGCTCCTTCCTAAACTTCATATACTAACATAGAATAAACTCCAAGGTATGTTAACGACAACAACAAAAAAAGCAAGGTACAGAAGAGATGTTATGACTTGTTTAAAAAAGTCAAAATAAGGAATTGTGTGTATGAGTTTGCATGAATATATAAACAAGCAAAAATGTCCCTACAAACTTATATAAGAAACTGGTAATACCCTATGAATGCACTAGGGCTGATGATATCAAAATGAATACAATCTTCCAAGTGCAATGTAACCCAAGAGAAAAACACAAATAGAATGGATTGTTTAACCTATTTGTGTAGCGGAAACTTTAAAGTATACTGCCTTATCACTACCAATTCAGCAAATTTTCCCCTTTGAAAGGAATGATATTAATTGAGATGGTTTTATGAGTTAGCATCAGGAACCATAGCTCTCACCTTTCCTAGGATGCCCAGTTGCACGGTTGGCTTGTGTTTGATAAACTCCATCATTCTGTACACAGACTAGATGAGAATCTGCTTCTGTACTAAAACTAGCTCCAATGCTAATGACATGCTCATTAGAAGAATTTATTACTTTCATTACCTGGGAGGAAAAACACTCATTTAGAAATGCTATTAACATTTTATGCCTTTATTGGTTACAATAATTCAAAGTCATATTCTTGATCAGCTTCATAATTATCAAATTTTGGTCTGGGCAACTCCCTGGAATGTGAAAGATATAAATGCTTTAAAATAAAACACTAAGAATAAAGATGAAAAAAACAGTAGCTAAACAAATTCCTTACTAGGAAACAAACTCTAAAATTTTAAAAATAATGTTTTTTTTGCCATTGCATATTAAATAGTCTGATTCAAAACAAACAAAAAATTATGACACAATTCTAAGGAAATCCAATGTTTAAAAACTGTCTTCAAAATTCAAAAAAGCAATTATACTTACTTCGCTATATTTTTTCCGAGGTATTTTTATGCAGCTTTTGCCCATTTCCATATGAATCAAGAGCTGATCTATATTATGCAAGGTATACTGGTAATTTCGAAGGTCCTACATAAAATAATCACATTTCCATAATCTTTAAACTACTATCCATGAACATCAACCCACTTAGTAAACCTTTTTTTAAGAGTATCCATCAGTTCAAGGCTTCTGATACATAAATATCAAAATACCATCCATGAAGCCAGTACCAGCTAAAGAAAACCAACCAATCCTTCCAGCTACTCCACATCAATTACAAAGACTATCATTCTCAGGAAGAATTCTATAGTATTTGGGGCTGAACTCCTCTTTATACTTACAGATCTTTCAAAATAGAAAAGGTCTTCAAACTGAACATGGATAAAGTAAAGTGAGTCCACTGAAATACTTCTCTATGTGTCTCAGTTATCTAGTGCTGCTATAACAGAAATACCATTAATGGGTAGCTCTAACAAATAGAAATTAATTTTCTCACAGTTTAGGAGGCTACAAGTCCAAATTCAGGGTGCCAGCTCTAGAAGAAGGCTTTTTTTCTCTGTTGGCTCTGAAGGAAGGTCGGGTTTGTTTGGGCTTCTGCTCCTGGGTGATCTTCACGTGTTTTGGCATCTCTGGTCCCCCAACTCTGCTCTGCTCACTTGTTTAACCTCTTTTATACCTCAAAGGAGACTGACTCAAGATACACCCTACACTAACCCTGTCTCCGTAACAAAGGCAACCCATTCCCAAATGGGATTATAACCATAGGCACAAAGTTTAAGATTTACAACACACATTTCTGGGGGACATAATTCAATCCATAATACTATGGTAACAGGTAAATACAAAATTACAGAAATCAGAGATGTAAGGAAACCTCAGATGTAATCTAATTAAACCCGTCCTATTACAAACGAAGAAACAAAGTCCGTAGTTCGCTCAAAATCACAAAACTGACTAACTTTATTAACACTTTTATTAAAATTTCAACAACTGTATAGCGGTCTCACATTATCTAAATATGTTAGAACTGCAGCAGAATCAACGAAAAGGCAATTAGAGTCACAAAAAATTAGAGTCAGGCACACATAAATCACTGTTGTGGGCTGCCATGGAGTCAGCCCTCAACTCATTTCTCCTTACACACAATGGGGTTGGACGGTTGTGATCCACAGGGTTTTCAATGGCTGATTTTCAGAAATGAACCACCAGCCTTTCCATCTTGGTCTAGAAGCTCTGCTGAACTGGTGCTCAGCATCATAGCAACATACAAGACTCCACTGACGTATAAATGGTGGCTACACACGAGATGCACTGGCCAGGAAAGAGCCCAGATCTCCCCCATGGAAGGTAAGAATTCTACCCCTGAACTACCACTGCCCTCTTGCACACAAATTAGGAGCTACTATATTCTGAAAAGCAATTTGTCAGAAACAGAGCACATTCATATTCAATGAATTAGGATTTATTATAGATGAACTTTCAATATGCCAAACATGCCAAATTAAAATTGAGAAATACAAATGTGTGAAATTTGCTAAATAAACTTAAGCAGTTACAAGAACAATAAAATATTTCAATTACTCACAACAAGTAAATTCATAATGGTGTGTCCTATTTCTCCAAAAAGAGGTTTTCGGCCTCTGATACTTGTTAGAGGAGCAGGATACGCTGTACATAAGAAAGTATAACTGGTAACTGACAACAATAATCAAAAAAGTACTTTTACTCCCGTTTTTCAAACAAGCAAACCAGGTAACTCAATATGAAATACGAATTCTTAACTGCATACACTGACCCGAACTCTGATATTATGGCTAAATACCACCCAATCAGTTCTTCAGGGAAATGAAAGATGACATTAACTTCTACTGCGCATCTACTAGATGCTACATTCAGTTGGGAGCTTTATATACATTACCTTATTTAAAACTCTCCAACAACCCAATGAGCTAAGAATGACTATACCTATTTTACAGATGAAAAAGTTGAAACAGAGAGATCAACCAACTTGCTCATCATGACTAAGTTAATCAGTGGTGAAACAGATTTGAAACTAGGCTTGCCTGATTCAAAACCATTTAATCTTTTCATTATATGTGTTGTTTCCACAATATTATAGCAGCTGTAAAACTAGACGTAATCGGCTAGACCTCTATAAAATTCTGATAATTTAAAGAGAAACAAAAGAATTAAAGATTTTTAAGCCATTTACAATTAATATTCCATTGTGCTAATTGTGGATGATAGTAAACTTTTATAGTTCTTGGATTGACAAAGGAAGCATACAGAGTAACAGAGAAGTCCATGCAGAGACGGGGAAGGGACATGGTACCTGTCACCTAAACATTTTTCTCTTTCTTTGTTGTTGTTGTTGTTGTTAGATGCCATCAAGTCATTTTTGACTCATAGCAACCCCATGTGACAGAGGAGAACTGGCCCATAGGGTTTTCTAGGCTGTAACCTCTATGGGAGCAGATTGTCAGGTCTTTCTCCTGCAGAGCCACTGGGTAGGTTAGAACCGCCAGCCTTTTGGTTAGCAGCCTAGTGCTTGATCGTTGTGCCACTGGGGTTCTCTTTCTTTTTTCCCATTTTCCCATTGCCGTCGACTCATAGCGACCCTTTTCTTTACAGCAGTATAAATATAGCATACCAAAAATAAAGGATACTTTACTGGCAATGCAGCAGGGCCTCTGGAGGAAAAGGAAGATAAAGAAAGGAAAGCAAGACTATTTCTAACATGATAAAAAGCAGAGATATTTTAAACAGTTCTTGGTTTAAGTCATTCTCAAATTAACCTTTCTAATATTTACTACACAAACTTTCTCAACTTTCTAAGAGACCACCACACACCTGACTTTTTTAAAGACTTGAGACAGAGTAACATACATCCTTGCTATACAAGGATATTTTGGGTACTTGTATATTTTAGATATTTTGTAATTCTAAAAAGAGCAACTAAATTATTTCAAGGACAGAGGATCTAGAATGGAAAAAAAAAATCAAGACATTAGTGTTAAAAGACATTAAACTGATAAAGGAAATGATTAAGGTAAATGATGACTTCATCACCTTCCATGAAGGAGGGAGGGAGCAACCTATGCAGCTTGATCAAAGTAATTTTATCTAAAACATTATCCTCAACAGGTTATGGGGCTTAGGATGACATACTGTCAGAGTTAAAAAGGGACTTCATAAGTCATCTACTCCAGCATTTAAAGACATGCTAAACAAGTTCTATCAACATACAAGAGGAGATAATCTCCATCTGAAAATTACTAATTTGAGACAGTTGTTTTCAGTCTTTAATCTTGGGACTCTAATTTCTGCCATTAGCTTTTCCATATTTACATTACCTCTGTAACAAAATACATACACACGTTCCAACTTCATGACTATGGAGGCATGGACATCAATAATGTCAAAGTACTAGTCAATCTAAAATTCGGCAGAACGTAAAGAGCTCAGAAAACTGCTAGGATTAGTTAACTTCTACATAAAAAACAAACCAACCAAACCCATTGCCACTGAGTCGATTCTGACTCATAGCAACCCTACAGGACAAACCAGAACTGCCCCATAGCGTTTCCAAGGAGCACCTGGTGGACTCAAACTGCTGACTTTTTTGGTTAACAGCCGTAGCTCTTAACCACTATGCCACCAGGGTTTCCAACTTCTACATATTACTGGTGATTTGCCCTCATCATCCCCAAACAGCCATTATACCTTCACAATTCCAATCCCTGTGATCTTTTGAGAAGTCCCTCATGCTGCTCTGTAATTTCCCTACATTCTGTTTGGGGAAAATAGACTTACTAGAAGTGATACTGGCCAAAACACCCGCCAAATTTGCAGATATGTTCCATAATGATTTAAGAGTAGCTAGTATATTTTTTTTTAGTATATTGTTCTAACCTTCCATAAAATAGCCTTCACCTATTAGTATCAGAGACAAAATATTAGACTGAATGGATGAAACATTTCACTCAGAATAAAATTTCTTAAGCTCTTTGATTCACACAGTACAGAACCTGAAAGTTGAATTTTGTTACTGTATAACCGATTTAATAGAATCACGTATTTAAACTCTTCAAATGCTAGGAACGTTCCTAAAATCAGAGTTCAATAAAATTGCCAAATAGAGAAATTTACCTAAATTTCTCTTTCACTGTGTCCATTCTGAAACAGTATTGATCACTTTCATAAATTTCCTACAGGAAAATACCTATTAAATTATATTAGAATCAAATGCCTAAAATATCATTAGATGTGATGTGCTTCACATACAATAAATATATTATTTCCCGAAAAAAGTCAGGGATAAAGAAATGGTGGGAATTCACAAATGTTTAATACTAGAAATGATTTAGACTTAGAAATAACTATACACATAAACCTGGACCATTATTTCAAAATAGCTTTAGAATCTCTGCTTTTGTCAAGAGTAGCTATGTAAACATGCACATTCTCTCTCTCTCATATATACACATATATAAACAATACAGTCTATATCACTTTGGGTGATACAAATATAAGGAACCCCAAGCTCAGAAAAGATGAGAACCACTATTTTTAAGTATTCCCTTATTACCTAAAAATAGTTAACTCTTGACTACAGTCAGCAACTGAAAAGAATTGGCAATGAAAACCCAAAACTCCTTTATCTTTGGTTTTATGATTTGGACAAATTGAGACTGCAATAATTTATCTTCTCAATACGTAGGCAACATAAAAAACGAAGTTCCTACAGTACATGCTTTTAAGAAATCTTTCATAAAAAAATAATACTTTCCCAAATTGTCATAAAAAGGCCAGACTTAACGGTCAGACTGGGACTAGAGGGACCCTGGAGGCCACGGTCCCCAGACCTTCTGTTACCCAAGACAAGAACCATTCCAAAAGCCAACTTTTCAGACAGGGACTGGGCTGGAATATGGGATGGAAAATGATACTGGTGAAGAACGAGATTTTTGCATCAAATAGACACAGACTATGTTTGCATCTCCTGTCTGGAATGGAGATGAGAGGACAGAGGGGGCCAGAAGCTACCCGAATGGACACGAGAAAAGAGAGTGGAGGGGAAAACTGTGCTATCTCATTAGAGGGAGAGCAATCAGGAGTGTATAGGAAGGTGTATGGAAACCCTGGTGGCGTTGTGGTTAAGTGCTACAGCTGCTAACCAAAGGGTAGGCAGTTTGAATCCGTCAGGCGCTCCTTGGAAACTCTATGGGGGCAGTTCTACTCTGTGCTATAGGGTCACTATGAGTCAGAATCGACTTGACAGCACTGGGTTTGGTTTTTGGTTTAGCAAGGTGTACGCAAATTTTTATATGAGAGACTGACCTGATCTGTAAACTTTCACTTAAAACACAATAAAAATTAATTAAAAAAAAAAAATAATACTTTCAAAGTTTTTTACGTTCTATTTCAAAATTAAAAAAGAAATTAAGGTAAATTAATATCATAATTTCTGACCATCTAGAAGCTTTATGACATACCAAGGTTGTCTAGACTAATTTGACAGTAGAAAAGCATTGGTTTGGAATTTTAAAAGCATACAATAACATTCCCATTAATCCATTCAAAAATTAATGTTAATGAATTACCTAAAATTCTTATTTTATATTCAGTATATCTGAACCTATGTAATTTAGCTTATCATTCTAAAACTTACCTTTATATTCTGCACCCAGTCTCAACATTAAACGCATAGGAAACACCTTTGCCCAGGGAATCTCTAGCTTCTGGATAAGAATTCCACAAAGAAAAGGATTACTTGGTAAGGGGAGATCATCAAGTTTCTGAAAAGTAGGTGTAATAAACAAGAATCCTCCATGATCTTTGCTACTGAGAAAACTCTCAGTAAAGGTAATATTGTCCAAGTTTCCTATGTATTTTCCTAGAAAAAATATAAGAATTTTACGTTATTATTGTTTTTAAAGAGGCATTCTCAGTTTGAGTATCCCAATATAACCTCCATAAGTAAAGCAATGTAGACTTTTTTTTTTTTTTTGCTTATTTCCACTCTTTAAGAAACATCTACTGAAGACCTTCTGTGCTCAAAGATCAATTATTCCTGGACACTGGGGACTGTGAACAAAAACTGAAAATATTTCTAGCCATTAAAAAAAACCCACTGCTGTCGAGTCGATTCTGACTCATAGCAACCCCGCAGGACAGAGTAGAACTGCCCCATAGTCTTCCAAGAGTACCCGGTGGATTTGAACTGCCGATCTTTTGGTTAGCAGCTGTAGCTCTTAACCACTACACCACCAGGGTTTCCTTTCTAGCCACAGGTAATTTAAAATTTTTGATCTTACTACTTGATCAACCAAAAGATTGTGCTGTGTCCCCAATATCATACAGACAGTAAAAAAAAAAAAAAAAAGAGTATACAGACACGTTTAAAAAAAAAATCCACAAGGCACATATATTTCCATTTTTTAAATCCAAATAAAAAGTCTGTGTAAAGACACTAATTACATAAAATGCTATATTTAAGAAAAGTGAAAATGATGATTAAGATCCTTTAAGAAATCAGCAATCTCAACACAAAATAAATCTTTACTAGTTAGCATAGCCAAAAGCATAAGTGCCTTTACTAATTTATCTATTTCCTAGTCTGAACAGTCCAAAATAAAGTGCTATACCTTTTAGAGCATCCTTATAAATGGTGATAAACAGTTTGAAGATGTCCTTAGGAATAGTATCTTCATTTGGCAAACATAACAATAGAATTATAATTTCTGCCTGTCCCAAGCCATGCAATCCATTGGTTGAGAAGTACCAATATTTGTCTGAGGAATCTTAAGTGATAAAAGCATACAACTATAAATGTCAACTTCTATTAACCAGAAAAACTAAAAATAATTGTCCTTGGCATGAAGCACAACTATTCAAATTCCTTATTTTTTCAGTGTTTTCCCCACAAAAGCTTTAAGTTGAATTGTGTAAGATTAGTGTAAAAAAGAGAAAGCATAAAGGATCAACTTAAGGAGTCAATTAACAAATAACACTTAAATAAAAGATGAAAATGTGGTGGGTAAGAATTAGGTTAGTTTCGAAGAGAATGAAATGCTGATGCTAAAATCTATTATTGAGGATTATTTACTTCTAATTAGGTCATATCATATGTCACTCACTTTAAAAGTATCTTTTATTGCTGCTAAATCAGGATTCCTGTTAATCCAATGACCAAATTTCCATTTATCTAGAAGCTATTAGAGATCAGTCAATTGTACCATGAGCATCAAAATACAACTCAGGTATAAGCCCATGACCTTAACCTAGGACTGACTAAGAGATGGCAGTAAAAATCTGAAAGCTGGTATTTCAAGTCCCACTGAGTATAAATTTGCAACATTTATTTATAGTTATACCTACCTGAAAAACCAATATCCAAAGTTGCCTATTTTCATTGTTGTCTGTCAAAATCTAATTTGAAGATGTAATTAATTCAGAAATCCTGCTTAACAATTAGGCAAAGACAGAAGAATCATTACTTACAAAATACCAACTTGACATTCACGAGTAGATTAGCATTTAGGACAAATGTAACAGGATGAAGCCCTTCACCTTCAAGAAGCAAAATGATCTGCTCACGAGATGGATGTTCTTCTACTACGGGCACTAAACAATGAAAATAATATATTAATTATGATAAATATAACTTACAATGAAAAAATGTTAAATATGCTTACAATGAAAAAACAAATTTATAATCCACCGATGCCTGATCAAATTTAAAGAACAAAAGCAAATGAGTTTCGTAAACCCAATCAACACCCTCCACAATTGTTACACACTATTTTTACTTTCTATCTCTGTAAAGATATTAATACTGTAATACATATAAAACCCAAAAACCCAACCCATTGCCATCAAGTCAACTGCAACTCACAGCAACGCTACAGGACAGAACAGAACTGCCCCACAGGATTTCCAAGGCTATACATCTTTATGAAAGCAGACTGTCACATCTTTCTCCCACATCTTTCAAACCACCAACTTTTCAGTTAACAGCCAAATGCATAATCACTACACCGCCTGGGCTATGTAATACACATAAATCTTGATAATTTGATAAATCAAATTATGTTGATCACACAGGATATTTACACAATTTTACCACCTTGAAAGTTTTAAGACATTTTTGTAAAATGGATTTTAGTTTGCCAGTCACTCCGATTATAATTTTTGAAATTTACACTCTGTGAAAGCAGTCTGGAGCCATTATCTATGCTGCTTGTTACCATATGCCCTACTGCAGTGACAGGTAGTAAAAACAAACATCTTGACAATCAATAGGAAAATATGCATGGCATGCAAAGAACAGGGCTTAAGGTATTTTTGCCATTACAGCTAGGTTCATGAAATAGTTCCTACTGACAGAACAGAGACCCCAAGCCTCATTCGCCTACACGTAATTATCATGCAGAGAACAAAACCATTTCACGTTGCTGGATGCAGCGTAATGCCTAGGACAACAAGTACCTATCCTAGGGAACCACTCCAAGGTGGGAGCTAGCCACAGAATCTCAAGCTTGAAAAGGATCTTAGAAATCATCTAGGTTCTCTTCTTTTACGGAAGAAACTGAGGCCCAACAAGGTTAAATAACATGCTTTAAGTCATACATGTAATAAATAGTAGAAAAAGGAACTAAAATTCCTGGCTCTCAATCCTATACTCTTTTCTTTAAGTATCATGTGGTTAAAAAAAATTAATAGGAAGTCAAAACTCTAATACACCAGGAATATTTTTCAGAGCTATAAGTCTATGAGTTTCCCTATTGTACCGAATGTAAAAGCCCAGGTGTGATAAATGAATCATGCAATTCAACTCAAAAGCCAACTTTTTTAAGGCTATTTTACATAAGATTTTTTGTAAACTAAAGCTACCATCCATAATACATATTACAACAAAACTTAAGTTAAAAAAAAAATGCACTTTCCAACAAAATTCATGAGCACCTTCTTTAAAAATATACATATATTTTTAACTTAAATAACTGTTATCCTACCTGATCCCATTTCTCCAGATGCAACCAGAAGTGGGGGCAAACTGTCTTCATCATTGGGTAGAAGACTAATCTTATTGGAAACATACTTGTCAATACCACACAGTAATTTATAATCTGAAATACTCGCAACAGGTAAATTATTGTTTACTAAGACAACACCAACAGGACTAGATGGTTGCTCAATTTCTGCAAAAACATCATCCTCTAGTACAAAAGAACCAGAAGTAGGTAACCCCTCAGTTCCTGGGTTGATAAGCAGTTTTTCCACAGATGAATCCTGAGAAATTGGGTTTTGAATAATCTCATTTCTTGTATTATCTCCTATCTCATTTGGTTTTTCCACTGTAGTAGAATGGGCATAATCCACTGTGTTTTCCAGCTATAAAATATAGAATTAAAAAAAAAAAAATCAGTTCATACTCCTTTTTCAACTGTGAAATCTTGATCTACAGACACACATCTTTTCAATAAAATAAAAGCCAAAATGGCTCAGATATTCTTTTGAGGTACCGTTTCCGAAGAAACTGTGCCATTTTACTTCTTTAACTTCAGAAGCATACAGTATTTTAGTTTTAGCTTTACAAGATGCTTGGGGAGGTATTAATAACTTTAATTTCATATACTGGAAAAATGAGGCAAGGAAAACCTCAGGATCCTGTACCATACCACACAACGAACAGGCAAGCTTAGTTCAATCCTTATGACAGTCTCTCCTTATGATATTCCAAACAGCTTGGGCAGGAGGGGGTAAGGGGAAAGTAGTCAGGAAGCAGAATGGTAGGTAAGTCCACAGTAGTAGCCACCTGGAATTACTTACACATAAGTCTGCTTCAATAAAGTCTCTTTCTTTTTATACTGGCCAAACCAGAATTAATACCAAATGAGAACCATTTATGAACTCAAATAATACTTATTAGCCTGTTTAGAACTTTCATTTTGTTGAAATATCAAATTCTCAATCAAAGTAGGCCCTAGCTAAGAAACAAACCTTCAGTAATTATGGCTACTGGTAAAATCTAGCTCATGAATGCTTACTGACAAACAGCATACATTTACTTGGTATGTGAACTCCAACAGAGCAGGAAGGTATCCTCTTGTCTAATGCTGTATACTTAAGATCTATCTGATGATTAACACAGAGCAAGTGTTCAATAAATATTTGTTTAATGAATGAAAACATACCTAATTCATGCATTAATACTTGCCCCGATGAGTATTTTAGTACTTTACAATCACAGTTCTTAGTGGACTATGGTTCTATGTTAGGTATTTTCTATTTAACACCTACACACTTGTATAAGTACAAACATAAAATACCACCAGTAGATACTTCCGTGAATGTATGAAAATCACTAAACAAATATTAGTCTAAATTAAATGACTAAATCCCAGTTCCATTTCCCTATACCAGTGGTTCTCAAAATGTGGTGTGGGGATCCCTGAGGTCCCTGGGACCCTTTCAGAGAGTCACTGAGTACCTTGGATTTTCTTCATATAATTTAACCAAAAAAAAAAAAAAAATTACAAGACTGAATGTAGAAGCAGATGTGAGAATACATCTGTCTTCTATTAAGCCAGACACTGAAGAAATTTACAAAAATGTAAAACAATACCAGTCTTCTCACTAAATGCCTTTGTTTTGAAGAATATTGTTTTTCATAAAACTAGTATTTCTATTAACCTAACAGGTTTATTTTTTAAGTAATTTTTAAATTTTTTCTCAATTTTAATATCGTTAATTACCAATAGATATAGCCCACATAATCTATAGTTCTTTGGTGTCCTCAGTAACTCTGAAGAATATAAAGAGGTCCCAAGACCAAAAAATTTGAGAATCATTGTCTTAAACAGACATTGTTTTTGTTGTTTAGTGCTGCCAAGTCAGTTCTGACTCACAGCGATCCTATGAACAATAGAATGAAACACTCTCTGTCTTGCACCATTCCCACAATCGTTGCTATGCTTGAGCCCACTGTTGCAGCAACTGTGTCAATCCACTTTGTTGAGGGCCTTCCTCTTTTTCACTGACCCTGCACTTTACCAAGCATGATGTCCTTCTCCAGGGACTGGTTCCTCCTGATAACATGTCCAAAGTACATGAGACAAAATCTTGCCATCCTCACTTCTAAGGAGCATTCTGGCTGTACTTCTTCTAAAACAGATTTGTTCGTTCTTCTAGCAGCCCATTAAAGTATATTTAATATTCTTTGCCAATTCCATAATTCAAAGGCATCGATTCTTCTCTGGTCTTCCTTATTTATTGTGCAGCTTTCGCACGCATAGGGGACAACTGAAAATACCACGGCTTGGGTCAGGCACACCTTAGTCCTCAAAGCGACATTTTGCTTTTGAACACACTAAAGAGATCTTCTGCAGCAGATTTTCCCAATGCAATATATCATTAAATGCAAAACTGACATTAAACAAGGCAAAATCTAAAACATCTTCACTACATCAATTCGGTTCTCATTTTATCAAACTCAAGGCATTTAAAGAAGCTCAAAGCATTGAAGAAAAAAGTACTCTAATATCAAATTATCACACAAGGAAGTATCTACAAAATAAAATTTTATTAAATTAAGAGGCCATTGTTTAGATTCCTTACCAAGGGCATATCAGGTAAGAGAGGACTAAAGTCTTCAGAACATCTTTTATTTCCAGATGATAATTTTGTTGTATCTGCAACTTCACCATTGGGCAATATACCATCTGCAAACCGTACCCTCTTCTGTTCTTTAGAACACAATCCTACAATTAGTTGAAAAAGCAAAACATTTTAATTTGGTACTACTGCAATGGTTTAATATCAAATGGGTCAGGAAAAGTATTCAAAAGCTTTTTAAAAATTGTCATGCTCTTTAGAGCATGTCGTCCAGGTTTACAACTCTCTGCAACATACACTGTTCATGCAAACATGGGCAGCAGAAAATCAAAAGGTTGCTGTGAATGAACTGTCCTGTCTGTTACTGCACAGAGGGGGATACCGACTACAACCTGGAGGATAAACCTCCTCCTCCACCCCCACAACGTTGCTATCTAGTGGTGAGCCCTGACTCTCAGGGCTGCAAAGGCCTAGAGACAGCTTTTTGTCATTCATCTACCCTGTAGGGAAATCTTTTTCTAATCCACACAAAGGAAGCATATTAGACCAGGGATGGCCCTGGAAATGAGGTACTCAGAAAAGGGGCAGATCACAGAGGTTATACCTTGAAGACACTAGGGGCAGATTTAAAGCCTGCATTATTGAGGCTAGGCTTGTGAGTGTGGAGTGGAGATGGAATAAATTTAGGGACTAAGGCATAGGGGCAAAAAGTGCAGTGGACTGGAGAAGGACAGAGAAGCAAAGTAAAACATAAAGAAGGGAAAGAGGCATAAAAAGTCTAAAAAAGAAAACAGGATCACTTGTACATAAGAAGTCAGTTCTTAATTTTATTTACTTAATGAGAGAAGCACAATTTTTTTATTCTTATAATGTGAATACTGAACTTTATTAATATGTTAAAACTAATCAGATAATCCCAAGTTTGGAGAAATAACTATGTATCAGCATAACTGTTCTCTTGTTATAAAGCATCCATAAAGTTATGAAAATCACTGCCAGATGATTTTAGAATATAAAAATCAAAAGGCTTGGTATCTACTTTCCAGAACATAATATAGGTAACACAGAAAAAATCAGAATAATATACATATTTTTGCCTTATGACTGGACATATGAACGATACATTTACAATTTAATAACTCAGGTTGTCAATATAAGACATTCTGTAAATATTTTTAAAACAAATTGATTTACATTTGTATCTATAATATACAACTGAGTACAATTAATCTCCTTATTTGTTACGATAAATGGAAAACAGGTACTGAAAAGATACAATGAAGTCCAAAACAATAGTCAGAAGAATCTGAATTTGCCTTTGACTGACATCTATAGTTTTTAGCATGTAACAGACTAATAATTTGTTTAAAAACATATACCTGCTTTACTTAAGATCCCAAACTATGACAAGCAGTAAGAAAAAACAGAGAGGCCAAAGAGTTAAAAATAGATTTTTAAGGAAAAGGAGATATGCCAGCTATTTACCTAGTATCTCTCAATCCTAAGTCCACCTTTTAATACAGTGCTCTTTGATGGCTGGCTAGGGGCCTGAACACTACAAATCTGAGACTCCCTTTCTAGCTGGCTTTGCTGATTCTGACAATGGTAAGCACCAGTAAGAGACTGGAAAGTGGGAAGAAAAGGGAGTCTTTCTATTTCTAGCTCCTGCAGGGATCTGTGCGGCAACAGCAGCAGCTGATATAGCTGCATGTCCCAGGATTTTCAATGCTCCTAACATCAACCCTGGAACACTTCTTGTTATCTAAGCACTAACCCTATCACAGGCCCCTAGATGATTCCAGCATTTGCCACTTTGGCATCCCCCCAGAGGCCACAGCATCAGCCGTGTGATGCCAAGCCTTCACCCCTAGGTCTGAAAACCAACCATTTCCTAGTGTCCTCGCATCAGGCTCTAGTAATACTGTCTCTCCCTTTTTGTTTCCTTGACCCTAAGGAAGGTTCCTGTAGTTACTGGTCTGAGTTACCTCAACACTTGCTTTTTGCTCTTCCAGCCTTCTACCATACATTTGTAACCAAGACCCTGTATTAAATCCCTTCTGATAGCTAGTCTGGTTTCTCTTTCCTAACAGACCCTGACTACATAAGACAATTTCTATTTTAGTAATTTATCTTTAGTCTAAGACACAGCATTTTATTCTAGTTACCTTCAATACTTGGTTGTTTAAGTGCTGAGGTTGGTAAAGCTATAGGTGAAGTGTTACTGGATGTTTGGGTCTCCTGGACAGCCTGGACGGTGGCACATTCATCAGAACGATTAGATTTATGATTAGAACCAGTTGGACTCATCATCCTTTCAAATGCCTGAGCTATAAAGAAAAAAAAAAAAAAGGATACTGAAATCTCAGATGTTTTAGAACTTTAAAGTAAGTTAAAATAAACATTCTATACTCAAAGTTGTAAGGAGAAAGAAATAAACAGCTAAGCAAGAAAAAGAAGTGGTACTTGGGAAAAAATAATGTCTGAGTAACCAGCACAGGCTCCTGCTTTAGTCGGCAGCACTCTGCTTCAGTCTTGTTGTTACTGTTAGGTGCAGCTGAGTTGGTTTCGACTCAAAGCGACCCTGTATAAAACAGAACCAAATACTGCCGGTCCTGTGTCATACTCACAATTGTTGTTTGAGCTCACTGTTACAGCCATTGTGTCAGTCCATCTGGTTGAGGGCCTTCTCTTTTCACTGACCCTCTACTTAACCTAGCACGATGTCCCTTTCCAAGAACTGGTCCCTCCTGATAACATGTCCAAAGTACATAAGATGAAGTCTTGCCATCCTTGCTTCTAAGGTGCATTTGGCTGTACTTCTTCCAAGACAGCTTTGTTCATTCTTCTGGCAGTCCATGGTATATTAAATATTCTTCACCAATACCATAATTCAAAGGATCAATTTTTATTTGGTCTTCCTTATTCACTGTCCAGCTTTTTCACATGCATATGAGATGACTGCAAATACCATGGCTTGGGTCAGGCGCACAAATTAGTTATTTTAATATAAATATTTAGCATAGGTTTGATATCTACTACAGAAAACAATCCTTTTTTAAATGACTCTCTTTTTGCTCTTGTACCCCTGAAGCCTGTTTCCAACATGGTTCAGTTATTCTTTTAAGATGCAAATCATATCACATTATCCCTCTGTTTAAAATTCCTTAGTGGCTTCCCAACTGGTGTAAAAAAATTTATGTTGTTATAATGGGTCACAAACCCATTCCATAGATACTCATGGAACTTTAATCTCACACTTGTTCCAGTCTCTGCTCACATGTCATATTATCATAAAGCCTTGCCCTAACTACTTTTTGAAAAATACCATCACTTGCCACCAAACTGTTACTATCCATCTCTCTCTTTCATTGTTTTGTTTTCATTTATGGTATTATCACCGTCAGATATTCTCTTTGTTCACTGTTCACCTTGTCCCACATTCAAGAGCTCCATGAAAACAGGGAGTCTAATTTTGTTCTAAGATGGCACTCCAGAACCTAGAACAATGTCTGAATATTGCAGAATGAGTTTTCAACCAAATAACATGAAACAAAACTGGTAGCTTCAACAGTTCTCCAAACTGGTCTCCTATAAATGCTGCCACTACAAAACTAGTGGTCTTCCTCAACTGCCACTACATGATAGCACTCTCGTGAAATGGCTTCCACTAACCAAATGAAATCTAAACACCTTAATCTGGGTTTCATAGATTTCCAACGTGCCCCAAATCTACCTAATGGCACTCATATATGTGTTTCCTTGAAACTCATACAGTTTCAGCACAACGTCCTCATTACCTACACTCTCTACTCAAACTATCTCTTTCTTCCAATCTCTAGTGGAAAGTGTCTCACAAACCTTGAATCATCTATCTCCTCTTATTTAGACAGTTTTTCCTGCACTATTTTAAACTCTCAATTATATCATTTTCAACCCTGAAGTTGATGTTAAAGTTACCTTTATTTATATTTCCTTGTGGTATATAAATTACCAATAAATAGTACCATCAATGAAACTACACGCTATAAAACCTGATGCCGTCAAGTCGATTCCAACTCATAACAACCCTATGGGACAGAGCAGAACTGCCTTACTGAGTTTCCAAGGAGCACCTGGTGGATTCGAACTGCCAACATTTTGTTTAGCAGCCGTAGCATTTAACCACTACACCACCAGGATTTCCCTACATGCTATAGGATATCAAAATAGACTACATAAAACAGATAACAAATTTGTTCTAAAACATTTTCTCGGACTAACCAAAGCTTGATTTCAGTACCCTACTAAGTCTCTTTAGTGACTACATCTTCTCTCCTCCTCAGCCCTGATAACCAAACTCATTGCCATCGAGTCTATTCCAACTCACAGGGACCTTACAGGACAGAGCAGAACTGCCCCATACAGCTTCCAAAGAGCAGCTGGTGGATTCCAACTGCTGACCATCTGGTCAGCCTCTGAGTTCTTAACCACTGCGCCACCAGGGCTCGTCAGTACATTTCTCAATGCTCACCCAGAATCCAACCCATCAACTGAAATAATGCTTCGAATCTTCACAGGCTGTTTTGTTTTTTAAAAGTGGAAGAGATAATTATGTGGGAGCGCTTTCTAATATTTCTGAATTCTAGCAGGTTGCCTTGGCTAACAGCTATCTTTTGCACTACTGAAACACCATAAGGAAAAACAGAACTACAGGCACTGAAACTAAACTCATCATAAACAATGATGATAATATGGAAATATAAAAAGTTTTATACTCTGTGATCTTCCAGCGCAGAGGTTGACAGCAAGGAGTAAAGCAGCTTACCTCAGGCTAACAGACTCACATCAGAGCTTTTTTGAGAAATGCTGAAAAAAATTATCTTCATTCAAAAGAGAAAAACAAATTATCATCAGGTAATTATTCTCCTGGCTAAGAGGAAGCAATGCCTGAGCTAGTGCATAGGTCTGGTCATAAAAACTCCCAAGTAATATTTGCTGGCAATGAAACTGTCAACAAATGTTAGAAAATGCCAAGAAGTACTCAAAAGAACAAACATGTATTTGGGGGGAGGAAAAAACACACACCCAACACAAAACTGTGAGAACTCAAATAACACCACCAATACAAATGCCGATCATAGGAGCCAGCCAGGGAGCCAGGGAAACAGTGGAAACGCATACACATAAAATTCTAAAGTGGCAGAGGGGAAAAAAAATGTGTAAATCATGTGGCAGTCTTATGAACTTATCTGTAAAATCATAAATATTTTTACTCGTTCTTTTATTTTCATTTTAGGTTTTTATTTTCTAAAGGGTGGGAACTATGATCTTGCCTTATGCTATTAATATATAATAATGAATACTACTTATTGGTAGGTACTCTACAAAAGTTTAGAGTATGATGATGAGGGTAACGGTAATGATGACAAAAACAAACAGGCAGATGAAATGCATCATTTAGGGACTTGGTACCTGTTAAAAGTTAATGAACTGTCACTCCAGAACTGAATGCTTCCTTTCCAACCGGTAGTATTAATTGTGAGAGTGGAACAAAAAGAAGAGAAACCAAGGCTTGGGATGTCCCACCTAAGCCAGATAAGTCAACACTAGGTCCTTGCCTTAAGAAAATAAAGAAGTTTATCTTTGTCACAATCCAACTGTTTTTAAGACATATTCAATTACTGGAAGAAAATGTGTCAGGTTAATACTCACCTTTACTAATAGTCTCATAGCAGACTACACATACTCTTGCTTCCTTTTCTAGGTACTGCAGTTTACATTTCCTATTACAACAGACACCACAAAACACCTATTTAAAAAGAAAAAATTGTTTTTGTTTTAAACATACCTATACCTTCTGGAGGTAGGGGAGGTTGTTGTTATTAGGTGCCATGGAGTTGGTTCTGACTCACAGTGACCCCACAGGACAGAGTAGAATTTCCCCATAGGGTTTCCAAGGAGTGGCTGGTGGATTTGAACTGCCGACCTTTTGGTTAACAGTCAAGTTCTTAACCACTGTGCCTCCTGGGATCCCAAACCCAACTAACCAAAACCACTTTCCTTATTACATAAATCATTTTTCTAATTACCATAATTTTGGGTAGTTATTTTTTATTTTGTATTATTTTACTTAAACAAGGTTTTTGCAATTTAAAGCCATATCTGTGACAAAAAGAATTCCTCTAAATGTTGACTAGAAAGGGGAACAAAAACATTAAGTTTATAATTTGAAAAGTTTTCAGTGGTTCTTTATTTAAAATTTTAAAAAACAGAATGTTAGTGTTTTTGCAAGAGAGTAGGGCTGATCTGAAGCCAACATACTGCTGGAAAATGCTGACAAAAAAACACAGTATTATTTCTACAGCTATCCCTTAGTGTTCACAGATGGTTAGCTCAGTCAGAGCACAAATGAGGTCAGCTAAAGCATTCTTGTACAGACCTACTTGACTCTCAGCATTTCCCTGTGCACCGACCACAACACTAGCTGCCGAGCATGGTCTTGAAAGTATGTATTAGAGGACAGAGGGTTATGAGTTTGGAACATCAAATATGTCAGTGTTAGAAAGTTATGAACACAGTTTTAGATTTCACAAAAATTAGTTATGAAATAAGTGTTCCTCATTTCCTAGTATGTAAAACCCATAACAATGTGATATTTATTCAACCATCGAGCAATCTGTAAAATGACAATGCTTTATATATTCCCACTAATGGCATCTGTTAATCAGCTTGTTAATCAGCTTTTTTGTCGCATTAGATTGCATTAAGATGTTTAGAAAGGAAAGACTTAAAGATTTTTATAACTTACTTTCCCACATGCTCTGCAGTGGTGTCGCCGTTTTGTAAAAGTAAATCTGACTTGGCAGTTCATACAGTTTGGAGCTTCTGAATCAGGAACCCAAGAAGGCTGTTTCTGCCCCAAAACCAAGCCTTCTTCACAAGGTTTTTTAGGTATAGGAAGAGATTCTTTGTCTGGAGTTACAAAACTGGGTCCAGCTTCAAAATTACTTTCTATATCAATGTAATTAGAGTTGAAGCTAACCTGAGGATCAGTTCCAGAATCTGCAGTACCAGTGGCTGGGGCAACGGCATTTGCCACACTGAGTTCACTTTCAGGCAGCTTTGGAATATCCAGCTTATTCAATTCCTTTGAATTCTTTGCTCTGGATGGAAGGCTAAACAACTGCTTAGGTCTGGCTCCTCCAACATGAAGAGACTCATTATTAATATCAGAGGGTGATAATTCACTTGTAAGCTCAGACTTACTGCTAGATAACCCTTGTTCAGTTGGAATTGTGCTTTTTTCTCCTAAAGAAAGGTCACCATTTTCTGTTGCATTTTGTTTATCAACTGTTCCACAAGTCGTACTAATACCAGGGCTTTCTCCAATAGCTTCTGCTTCAGCATTGAAATATATATTACTGATGGTTCCATCATCTAGGCCTTCCATAGCCATCTGAGTCATCGGAGATTTTGAGTCATTGACATTTTCTTCAGAAGGCTTTATGTTAGTGGTCTGAAGATACTGTTTGGTCAGAAAGGCATCAAGTTCGGCATCACTAATAAGTGCGTCGCTTTTCATGCCTTCCTCAATATTGAAGTAACCTAAGTCTTGCCCATTAATACAACTGCTTAAAAAAGTGAGGCCTTCACAATAATCAGGAGACTCTGGGGCATTAGCACCAGAAAGTTCCTCTGCAGATTCTGCAGCTGCAGAATTGTTGTTATCAGAGTAATTCGAAGATTCCGCTGTGGTTACGGTTTGGTCAGCATCTATCTTTCCATCTCCTATTCTTTCAATAAATGGCTGACAAATTATATTTTTAAATTTTTCCTGTTTCAAAAGATCAGTCTCTTTAAATGGTTCCTCACCTAGAATAACAGTCTTCTGTATTTCTTTATGCACAGTGACTGCATCTTGTATGTTATCTTTATGCTCGTTGTGTGGTAAACAATCACCATGCGCTTTACTTTCCATTAATGATCCACACAAAGACCCAGATACTGGAAGACAGGACAGTGAGGATTGCACATCTTCACCTGAAACATGTAAAGTTGAAGAAGAATCTTGGAGTACATCATTATCTTGAAAGTCTAAATTTCTTGAGTTTTCTTTTATAGATTGTTTTATAAATAAAGCAGTCTTATCTTCCTGAAAGGAAACATCATGTAATCTGGGATTTTCATCTCCTGAGTTAGAATCATTTAAACATAAACCTTCATTTTTTGGAAGACTGCAAGGCAAAGCACTTGTGCTGTCTCCTTCTTTTAAACATTTGGTGGCAGCTATGACTGCTACATCTACCTCCTCTTTTACCGAACAGCCATCATCTTTTAATAATTCACAAGGCTGGTTCTTGTGTTGTACGTTGTCTTTGGCATCAAACATTTTGGAACTTTGCTCAGTCAAAGGAGACGGCATGCTCAAATCAGTTGGTTCTAACTGATTAGAGATCTTTTTACCCTTTAAATTTTCTGTTCCGCTATAATTACCTGAATCTGAAAGTGTTGTGTCTATTTTTATACCCAATTCTTTGGTTCCACAGACTTCTCTATTTTGTAATTCAGAGGTAACATCATTCTGTTCCTCTGTGACAGTATCACTACCATGATCTGCTGAGGAAACACAGTAAGTATCTGACACTAAAGATAAATCCAATCCAATCAAAGAATCTGTACCAGACTTAAAATCATCTGGCAATAATTTTTTAATATCTTCTTCACTATTAGCTGCATGAACGAAGTTACCCATATCACTTATCAGATCACAGACAGGTTTACTACATCGTCCCATATATAAAGGTTTGACTTCATATGAAGTACCACTATCCACAGAAGAAAGAAGATCAAGTCCTGCTACATTTTTTTCATTTTGTTTACAAGTTAGCCCCTCAAGGGTTTTTTCATTCAGGGCAATCTGGTTTGTCTCATAGCATGTTTCTGATGAGGCGCAACTATTAATGCATTGTTGATACTTTGGTGGCAGCGATGTCAGTTGTGAGGAAACTAACTCTGAAGAAACTGAACAGTAATTAGAGTCATACACATTTTGTGCATCTTGGAGATAATCTTGTTCATCTATTTAAAAGAGAAACACAATGTTATTCAGAATACTGAAACAAAATAAAAATTAATAAGACAATGTTACGTTTTCTGAGACTTCTAAACTAAGTAAACTTCCCCTTCTTCAAACCATAAATAGATTGCCCTTTTACAAATTAGTAATAACCAACAAAACTATTTTTATTAGGCTTTAAAATACTTCCTGATGTTTACTTTTGAATATAAAAAAAAAAAATTTTTTTTTTTTTTTATAGATGTCATAAAATCATAGGAATTGCATTCAATAACTCAGCTGCATTATAAAAACCAGACTAAGGAACTGCTGACAAACAATCTAACTTTCTTGTTTAACCTTACAGGATCCTAGTCCTCATGAGGAAAATGCCATCTCTCATAGTTATGAAACACCAGTTTACATACATACGCCTTTCAAGTTGCTTTTAGTTTGCTCACGTTAGTTTTAAAGACCTTTCTTAGATCTAAATTTGTACCTGAAGAGAAACTTCTAGCTTCCTTATTTCTAGTTCTGGGTATAGGTTCCACTCAGTATAATAAACTACCATGCTATAAAGAAAATAAGTGTGCTTTTTTCAAAAATAACCATGTGGCCAAAATTGAAAGCATATTTTGCTATAAATACTCCATACCTGAGACAAGTGAATTACAGGCATTTTTTTAAAAAATTCTATTAGTGGGAAAAATGAAAAATGAACAAACCTGGGTTCTGTTCAAAATCATCTAGGAGTTTGTCCAAGTCACTGACTGCTGCTTTAAAATAACTGTCCATCCTACCTGTAGATTTATTCAGAATTTAACTCTTGTAATGCCTAGAGAACAAAAAGCATGATTATTTAATTCTTTAACATATAAATATTATGCCATCTACTAAACCAAACCAAACCCACGGCCTGCCGTCGAGTTGAATTCAATTCATAGCGACACTATGGGACAGAGTAGAACTGCCCCATAGGGTTTCCAAGGAGCAGCTGGTGAATTCAAACTGCCAACTTTTGGTTAGCAGCTGAACGCTTAACCACTGCACAAGCAGGGCTCCTGCCATCTACTACATGCCAAGAAATACAGTCAGGCAATGAAACAGTAACAAAATCAAGAGCTCTGTTTTGATACATCTACAATTTAGTTGGGGAAACTGTTTCTATATATACACAAAAACGCCTTGAAAAACAACTCTAACAACATAACAATTACATATATAAACTATCAGAAATATTAAAACACTTATCTAAATAATTCATGGGTCATGGAATAATGGAAAGCAAAGAATACTTATAAATACGTGTAAAATATACTACATACAAATAAAACACTGCACATAAAAACTTATGGGATTGAGCAAAACTGGTACTTCAAAGAATGCTTAAAGCCTTGGTGAAACTGTTGTTGTCAGGTGTCATCGAGTCGATTTTGACTCACAGCGACCCTACAGGACAGAGCAGAACAGTCCCATGGGATTTCTAAGGAGCGCTAGTGGATTTGAGCTGCTGACCTTTTGGTTAGCAGCCAAGCTCTTAACCACTGCACCACCAGAGCTCTTAGTGAAACTACTGAACCCCAAAGACAAAGGAGATACAAAGAAAAGGACACCTTCAAAGGAATAATAATTCTGGGAACATACTTAAAAGTAACAATGGAAACCAGAAAACAAAGGAACGATATAGTCAAAGAACTGAGAGAAAATAGCAACATGTATCCAGAAAAACAAATTATCAAGAATCAGAGTTAAAAAAAATTTTTTTCAGGTAAACATGGAGAGTTTATTTACACAAAGCCATTTAAAAGAACTTCTAAAAAAGTGTACCTTAAAAATGACCCCAAAGGAATATATGAGGGAAAGGCGATCACAGCATTGAAAGAAACATAAATCTAAATAAACATGGTTTATAATAATATCACATTTGTGAGGATAAGAAAGATATGAGTAAAACAAATTTCAATAGTATATAAACTGGTAGAAAGGTAGTAGACATTAAAAGTGTTCTAAGAAGCTACTAAAGCTAATAAATGAATTTAACACAGTGGCAGAACACAAGGTAAAAACAAACAACAGTCAGCAATGAGCATTCTGAAAAGGAAAATAAAGTAACAATTCCATTCATAATAGCATTTAAGAGAATAAAACACCTAGGAATAAATTTAACTAGGGAGGTAAAAGATTTGTACACTGAAACTATAAAACATTACTTAAAGAAATTAAAGAAGACTGAAGTAAATGTAAAGACATTCTGTGTTCATGAAATGGAAGACTTAATACTGCTAAGATGTCAGTACTACCCAAAGTAATCTATAGAGTCAATGCAATACCTATCAAAATTCTAAAAGCCTTTTGGCAGACATGGAAAAGCCAATCATCAAGTTCATATGAAATTGCAAGGGGCCCCAAATAAAGTCAACTTCAAAAAGAACAACGAAGTATAATATCTCACATAAACACACTATACATCAAATCCACTGCTGTCAAGTCATTCCAACTCACGGCGATCCCACGTGTTAACGAGTAGAACTGCTCCACAGTGTTTTCTTGGCTGTAATCTTTACGGAAGCAGACTGACTACCAGGCCTTTCTTCCATGGTGCTGCTGAGTAGGTTTGAACCATCAACCTTTAGGTTAGTAGTTAAGCACAAACACTTTGTGCCACCCAGGGATCTCAAAATAGGTTATTATTAGTATAATGGCAGCTATACAGGCCAATGGAATAGAATTTAGAGTCCAGAAATAAACCCATACCTCTACAGACAACTGATTTTCAACAACGGTGCTAAGTCCATTCAAAGGGGAAACAATACTTGCTTTGATAAACAATGATGGGACAACTGGATTCCTACAACCAGAAGAATGAAACTGGACAGATCCCTCACATCATATTTGAAAATTAACTCAAAATAGATTAACGATATAAAAGTTAAGAACTTAAATCATAAAACTCTTCAAAGAAAACAGAGGTAATGCTTTGGGGCCTAATTTTTAACAATGGATTCTTAGATGTGACACCAAACCACCAGAAACAAAAGACAAAATACATAAACTGGATTGTATAAAAATTAAAGTACTTTGTGCATCAAAGGACTTTATTAATAAAGTGAAAAGACAACCTAACAATGGGGAAAAATTATCAAATATTTATCAAATAAGGGTTCAATATCCAGAATATATAAAAAACTCCTACAATGTAACAAGACAACACAATGAAAAAAAAAAGGTGTATTAGGCTGGATTCTCTAGAGAAGCAAAACCAGTGAATCGTTGTTATGGACTGAACTGTACCCCCCAAAATGTGTGTCAACACGGCTAAGCCATGATTCCCAGCAATGTGTGGTTGTCCATATTCTGTGATCTGCTGTGGTTTTCCTATGTGTTATAAATCTTACCTCTATGATGTTAACGAGGCAGGATTAGAGGGAGTTATGTTAATGAGGTAGAACTCAATCTACAAGATTAAGTTGTATCTTGAATCAATTTCTTTTGAGATATAAGAGAGAAGCAAACAGAGAGAGAGAGGGCATCTCATGCCACCAAGGATGAAGAACCAGGAAGGGAGCCTGTCCTTTGGACTTCGGGTCCCTGTACCTAGAAGCTCCTAGACCAGTGGAACACTGACAAGGCCCTTCCACCAACGCTGACAGAGAAAGCACCCTGAATTCAGACTTCTGGCCTCCTAGACTGTGAGAGAATAAATTTGTTTGTTAAAGCCACCCACTTGTGATATTTCTGTTACAGCAGCACCAGATAACTAAGAGTGTGTGTGTGTATACACACACACACACATACAAAAAAAACCAAACCCATTGCTGCTGTGTCGATTCTGACTCTTGCGACCCTGTAGGACAGAGCAGAACTGCCTCATAGGGTTTCCAAAGAGGGGCTGGTAGTTTCAACTGCCAAACATTTGGTTAGCAGTCAAGCTCTTTGGTGACCCAGTGCTAAGCATAAAGGCTGCGTATCAGTACTGCTACCCTATGCCATGGATTAACAACACCCTCTTTACTACTGGAGGTAGTGCCTTTAAGATTAGTCAGTCTTGAGAACCAATTTAGAAAACTTATCCTTACAATTTTGTTTCTCTAGAACCACTCTTGGTACCAAGTGTCTCAGGCTGGGTTCTCTTGAGAAACAAAATCAGTGAAGTGTGTGTGTGTGTGTGTGTATGTATACACACACATACACATACACCCACACAGAGGAAAAGATTTATCTCAAGGAAACAGCTCATGCAGTTGTACAGGCTGGCAAGCCCCAAGTCTGTGGGTCAGGTGTCAGGCTGGCAGCTTCACCTAACTCACGCAGCTACAAAGGCTGACAAACCCAAGATATTAAGATAAAAAAAAAAAAAGATATCAAGATAGGCAGGTCAAATGGCAGGCCACGGGCTCATACACTGCAGAGGCTGACAAATTCCAAGATCAGCAGGCAGTACGGCAGACTGCCAGTTCAAGTCCCAAGAACCAGAAATCTGATGGGAACAAGCCAGATGCAGGACCCAGAGCAAGCGAGCTTTGCCAGAACGTCCAAATATACCGAATGCAGGCAAAAGCCTGAGGAAACTCCCAGCTGATTGGCCGGTCACATCAAATCACATCATGGAGGATGACCACAACATTCATTACATAACTGCCAAACCACCAAGAATCATGGCCCAGCCAAGTTGACATACAACCTTAACCATCACAACATACAAAGGACTTGAACAGACATGTCACCAAAAAAGATATACAAATGGTCAACACGCACATAAAAAGATGCTCAATGTCATGAGTCACTCGGGAAATGCAAATCAAAACAACAATGAGATACCATCTCACCCTCACTAGTAACTATAATAAAAAATTAAAAACAAAAACCAAGCACTGGTGAGAATATGTAGAAACTGGTTACCTCACTCATTGTTGGTGGGAATGTAAAATGGTGTAGCCGCTGTAGAAAACAGTTTGGCTGTTCCACAAAAACTGAAATATCGAAATTTCACTGCTGTTGTTCGAAGCCTTGGAGTTGGTTCCAACTCATAGTGACTACATGTACAACAGAACAAAAACACTGCCCGCGGTCCTCCCCATCCTCAAAATCATCATCATGCTTACACCCAATGTTGCTGCCACTGTGTCAATCCACCTTGTTGAGCGTACTCCTCTTTTTTGCTGACCCTCTATTTTACCAAGTATGATGTTCTTCTCCAGGGACTGGTCCCTCCTGGTAACATGTCTGAAGTATGAGAGACAAAGTCTTGCCGTCCTTGCTTCTAATGAGCATCCTGGCTGTACTTCCTCTAAGACAGATTTGTTCCTTCTTTTGGCAGTCCATAGTATATTCAATTTTTCACCAACACCACAATTCAAAGGCGCAATTCTTCTTCGGTCTTCCTTATTCATTGTTCAGCTTTCACATGTGTATGAGGTGACTGGAACCATGGCTTGGGTCAGGTGCACCTTAGTCCTTAAAGTGACATCTTAGCTTTTGAACACTTTACAGAGATGTTTTGCAGCAGGTTTGTCCAATACAGTATGTCCTTTGATTTCCTGACTGCTGCTTCCACGGGCACTGATTGTGGATCCAAGTAAAATGAGACCTTTGACACCTTCGATATTTTCTCCATTTATCATGATGTTGCATATTGGTCCAGTTGTTAGGATTTTTATTTTATGTCGATGCGTAGTTCATACTAAAGGCTGTGGTCTTTGATATTCACCAGTAAGTGCTTCAAGTCCTCTTCACTTTAAGCAAGCCAGGTTGTGTCATCTGCATATCACAGGTTATTAATGAGTCTTCCTCCAATCCTGATGCCCCATTCTTCTTCATACACTCCAGATTCTCAGGTTATTTGTTCAGCATACAGATTTAATAATATGGTGAAAAGATACAACTATGAGACACATATTTTTAAAAATTTTTATTGTGCTTTAAGTGAAAGTTTACAAATCAAGTCAGTCTCTCACATAAAAACTTATATACACCTTGCTACATACTCCCAATTACTCTCCCCCTAATGAGAGAGTCTGCTCTCTCCCTCCACTCTCTCTTTTCACGTCCATCTCGCCAGCTTCTAAGCCCCTCCACCCTCTCATCTACCCTCCAGGCAGCAAATGACAACATAGTCTCAAGTGTCCACCTGATCCAGGAAGCTCATTCCTCACTAGCATCCCTCTCCAACCCATTGTCCTGTCCAATCCATGTCTGAAGAGTTGGCTTCAGGAATGTTTCCTGTCCTGGGCCAGCAAAAGGTCTGGGGGCCATGACCACCGGGGTCCTTCCAGTCTCAGTCAGACCCTTAAGTCTGATCTTTTTATGAGAATTTGGGGTCTGCATCCCACTGCTCTCTTGCTCCCTCAGGGGTTCTCTGTTGTGTTCCCTGTCAGGGCAGTCATCGGTTGTAGCCAGGCACCATCTAGTTCTTCTGGTCTCAGGATGACGTAGTCTCTGGTTCATGTGGCCTTTTCTGTCTCTTGGGCTCATAATCATCTTGTGTCCTTGGTGTTCTTCATTCTCCTTTGATCCAGGTGGGTTGAGATCAACTGATGCGTCTTAGATGGCTGCTCACTAGCGTTTAAGACCCCAGATGCCTCTCTTCAAAGTGGGATGCAGAATGTTTTCTTAATAGATTTCATTATGCCAATTGGCTTAGATGTCCCCTGAACTCATGGTCCCCAAACCCCTGCCCCTGCTACACTGACCTTTGAAGCACTCAGTTTACTCAGGAAAACTTCTTTGCTTTTGGTTTAGTCCAGTTGCGCTGACCTCCCCTGTATTGTGTGTTGTCCTTCCCTTCACCTAAAGTAGTTCTTATCTACCATCTAATTAGTGAATACCCCTCTCCCACCCTCCCTCCTCTCGTAACCACAAAAGAATGTTTTCTTCTCAGTTTAAACCATTTCTCAAGTTCTAATAATAGTGGTCTTATACAATATTTGTCCTTTTGCAACTAATTTCACTCAACATAATGCCTTCCGGGTTCCTCCATGCTATGTAATGTTTCACAGATTCCTCACTGTTCTTTATCGATGCGTAGTATTCTATTGTGTGAATATACCATAATTTATTTACCCATTCATCCATTGATGGGCACCTTGGTTGCTTCCATCTTTTTGCTATTGTAAACATTGCTGCAATAAACATGGGTGTGCATATATCTGTTCGTGTAAAGGCTCTTATTTCTATAGGATATATTCCGAGGAGTGGGATTTCCTGGTTGTATGGTAGTTCTATTTCTAGCTTTTTAAGGAAGCGCCAAATTGATTTCCAAAATGGTTGTACCATTTTACATTCCCACCCGCAGTGTATAACTGTTCCAATCTCTCTACAGCCTCTCCAACATTTATTCTTTTTTGTTTTTTCGATTAATGCCAGCCTTGCTGGATTGAGATGAAATCTCATTGTAGTTTTGATCTGCATTTCTCTAATGGCTAATGATCGGATACACACCTTTCTTGACTTTAACCCATACAATATCCCCTTGTTCTGTTCAAACAACTCTCTCTTGGTCTAAGTACAGGTTCCTCATGAGCACAATTAAGTGTTTTGGAATTCCTATTCTTCACAATGTTATCCATAATTTGTTATGATCTACAGAGTCAATTGTCTTTGCATAATAAAATGCAGGTAGACATCTTTCTGGTATTCTTTGCTTTCAGCCAGTATTCATCTGACATCAGCAATGATATCCCTTGTTTCACATCCTCTTCTGAATCCAGCTTGAATGTCTGGCAGTTTCACATCAATGTACTGCTGCAACCGGTTCTGAGTGATCTCCAGCAAAATTTTACTTTTGTGTGATATTAATGATATTGCTCGAAAATTTCCACATTCTTTTGGATCACCCTTTTTTGAAATGGGTACAAACAGGGATCTCTTCCAGTCAGTTGGCCAGGTAGCTGTCTTCCAAATATCTTGGCATAAGCAAGTGAGTGCTTCCAGGGCTGCATCTGCTTGTTGAAACATCTCAATTGATACAGTATTTTAGGAGTGACAGATGTTCTTTTTGACAATGAATGTAGCGCCATTCCTCTTCAATTTGTCATCACTAGCATAACAGATCATGATTGTCTCATTCAAAGTAGCCAATACTAGTGCATTTCAGCTCACTAATGCCTAGCATGTTGATATTCAAGTTCCATTTCATTTTTGACAACTTCCAGTTTTCCTAGATTCATACTTTGTACATTCCACATTCCGATTATTAATAGATGTTTGCAGCTGTTTCTTCTCATTTTGAGTCATGCCACATCACCAAATGAAGGTCTTAAAAGCTTGACTCCATCCACGTCCTTAAGGTCAACTGTATTGAGGAGGCAGCTCTTCCCTAGTCAAATTTTGAGTGCCTTCCAACCTGAGGGGCTTATCTTCTGGCACTCTATCAGACAATGTTCCTCTGCTATTCATAAAGTTTTCACTTGCCAATATTTTCAGAAGTGGACTGCCAGGTCCTTTGTCCTAGTCTGTCTTAGTCTAGAAGCTCAGCTGAAACCTGTCCATCAAAGGCGACCCTGCTGGTATTTAAAATACTGATAACAAAGATTCCAGTACCACAGCAATATGCAAGCCACCAAAGTATGACAAACTGACAGACACATGGTGGAGAAATACCATATGACTCACAAATTCTACTCCCAGGTATACACCCAAAATAACTGAAAGCAGGAATGCAAACTTGTACATCAATGTTCACCGCTGTACTGGTCACAAAAACCAAAAGGTGAAAACCACCTAAATATTCATCAACAGATGAATGGATAAACAAAATGTGCTACATATATACAACGGATATATACAAAAATGGAATATTATTCAACCATAAAGAGAAATCAAGTCCGGATACATGTTACAACATCGATGAGCCTTGAAAACATTACGCTGAGTGAAATAAGTCAGTCAAAAAAGACAAATATTGAAAGATCTCATTTACATGAAATACCTAAAATAGGCAAATGTATAGAGACCAAAGCTTATTAGTGGTTACTAGAGGCAGGAGAAGGGGGGAAAGGCAGAGTCATGGCTTAGGGTACACTACGTTTCTGTTAAGGGTGATGGAAAAAGTTGGAGATGGAATGGATAGTGGTGATGGTTGCCCAACATGATAAACATTACTAATGTCACTGAGTTATACATATAAAAAATACTGAAATGGCAATATTTTGTTATACATATTTTTACAATTTTTTTTAAAAAAAGTGTTCTAGAGTATGGAAAGAAAATTAAGATACCTAATTAACTTTAGACTCTGGGAAGTATACATACATGACACAATTTCAAACATAACCACTAAAAGATTAAAAATAATAGAGAAAAAAGCAAACATGAGAAAAAAAATTTAAAAAGCCAAAAGTCAACTGAAACCGTACAAAAAGTAGAACAGAAAGCATTAAATCAAAAAACAGAATGGGTTTCCATGTACCAGTAATGACAACAAATGCCAATGGAGAATGGATAAACAAATCATGGTACAGCCATACAATGGAATATTATTCAGCAATTTAAAAAAGAGCTATCAAGCCATCATAAGCCATGTATGAATCTTAAATCCATACTGCTGAATGAAAGAAATCAGTCTGAAAAAGCTACATACTATATAATTCCAAATCTATGAAATTCCAGAAAAGACCTATAGACAGTAAACAGATCAGTAGTTGCCAGTGGTTTGGGATAGGGAAGGGTTAAAACAGGTGAAGCACAGGGGATTTCTCAGATGATGAAACTATTTTGTATGATATTATAATGGTAAGTACAAGATGTTAAGCATTTGTTAATCCTCACAGAACTTTCCAGCACAAAGAATAAATCTCAATGTATATAAAGATTTAAAAAATCATTTAGGTCAGAGGATCTCAGGAAAGAATGCAGAATGTGACAAAAGAATCTAAACGTATTACAAATGTATGAAACGATCTCACTGAAGGGAATGGGGGAATAAGGTGCTAATCTAATTTCTGTGGAAATGAGTGGAGTCTGTAAGACTGAAGGCAATACGAAGTGTATATATATGCGCTACATTCTAGCTGATAAAGTAGTTTCCCACAGGAATTTGGGTTAACAATTCTGAAACCACTTTATATATATATACTGGAATTGAACAATGAAGGAAGTGGATAGCTGATGGTGGGAGTGGGAAGTTACAGAAATAAAAGGGGAGGAAGCTAGAATGATCCATGTGGTAATGGATTAGTGCTGGAACCATCAGTACAAACTCATGTGTAGCTTACTATGGATCCAGATGGTTACATATAGAAATACAGAAATATGTGCATACACAGATTAGTATATATAATATATACCTCATTGCTCTGTCAACTGAGAGGACCTATAGAAGCAACAACATTCCAGTGGCAACAACCACACTTAGCACCCAGATCTTGGTTTCTAATACCATTCTCCAATAAAAGGAATCAAGGCTACTTGGAGAAAGGGCTGATTCTAGGACTGGGGCAGGAAACATGCAAGATGAGCGTGGAACATCCTGTAGTGCCTTAGAATAAGAAAGTGTGCATGCATACAAACACACACACAAAGAAAGCGCCCATGCATGCAAACACACACATACCCACAGATAGGGGTATGTGAAAGCAACACAGGAGCCAAATGAAAGGCCTTCCAGTGGTAAAGCTGGAACAATTTGAGCAATAAAATAAAGTAGTACTGGACTGTAGCCCAAACTATAAAATGAATACATGAGTCCATGCTGACATAATAAATGACTGAATAAACATAAGTGGGGAATAAGCAAATCTCCCGAACAGAAAAATTTCAAATAATTTTTGTAAATACTTCGCCCTTAAGGAGGTAGAACACAATCCATCACTCCTTAAATACACATAGTGTTTACTTCTTCCAAAGAGTACAATATAGAAAGGTAGAGAGAAAAAAAAAAGAGTAACTTTACAGTGGAGAGACCTGACCAACACTACCGCAGACCAGGCGATCAAGGTTAAAATCAACAGTGATTAGTCATGTTGATAATATAATGTGTTTGAGAATGGCATTTTACCTCTCTTGTCTTTCTCCCTAAAACATATTACCCTAGTCTAATCACGAAAAAAAAAAAAAAATGTCAGCCAAATCCCAACTGACATTCTACGAAATACCTGCCCAGTAATCCCAAGAACAGTCAAGGGCATCAAAAACAAGAAAAGTCAGAAAAACTGTCATAACCAAGAGAACCTAAAGAGACATGACTACTCAATGCAATGTGGTATCCTGAATGGGATCCTGAAATAGAAAAAACATATTATTAGGGAAAAACTGAGCAGACATGAATAAAAAATGGACTTTAGTTAATAATGTATCTGTATTGGTTCATTAATCCTGACAAATGCACCAAACCGATGTCAAGTTGTTAATAATAGAGGAAATTGGGTGTGGGGTATATGGGAACTCTGTCAATCTAAAACTGTACAAAAGTTTTAAAAAATTAAAAAATGCAACCAAGGTACTGAAAATAAAGCTGAGGAAATATCCTAAAAAGCAGAACAAAAAGACAAAGGAATGGAAAATAGGGAAGAAAAGATCAGAAAAATAGAGAATCAAAATAATGCGGTCCAATATCTAAATAACAAGAGATCCAGAAGCAATGAAAACAAAATAAAGGAGGAAGTTATCAAATAAAATATCCCAGAACTGAAGTATACGGTCTCTGGGAGGAAAGGGCCCATCCAGGGCCCAAGACAATGAATGAAAAACCCTCAGCAAGTCACAGTACTGTGAAATTTTGTAATACCTGGGTAGTTTAAGGGAAGATGCACCCCATTTAATACAGCAATCTGCACTCCTCACCTTTCCTTTCCCCAATATTCCTGACTCACACCTCCTATCCTGCTCTTTCTTCTCTTTTCTAAAGCTCTTATTTATGACCTTCTAACATTTTGTGTACTGTACTTTTTTATTATATTTGTTGTTTATCATCAAGAACAACCCCTCCCTCTCCCGAATTCAAGCTCCATGCAGGCAGGGATCTTGTCACTTTTGTTCACCCATATATTCAAAGCATCTTGATCAGTGCCTGGCACATAGAAAGTGCTCTATACATACTTGCTGAATGAATGTAAAAGCTTCAAGATAAAGACACTAAGTTATATACAAAATATTGGTTACCATTAGACTTCTCAATAGCAACACTAGAAGGCAAAGACAATAGAACTATGCCTCTAGAATTCCAAAGTAAGTTGTTTCCAGTCTAGAATTCTATACTCAGGTTTGTTATCAATCAAGTGGGAGGACAGAACAAAAAAACATGTTTAGACACAGAAGAACCTAAAAAATGTGCCTCCTTTCATTCTTCCTCAGGAAGGTACAGGAGGATGTACTCTACCAACATGCAGGAGCCAACAACAAAGAGGAAGATCTGAAATCCAGAAAACAGGCTACCAACACAGAAGAGAGGGAGAAATGAAATTGGTGTGCGACCATAAAAAAGCACACCACAATAGCTGTGCAATAGGCCTAGAAAGCAACCTATCCAGATGGAAGCAGAGTGACAGAGCACTACAGAAGAGAGGTTGCAAAACAAACAGATTATCTGGAGTGTTTCAGTCTACTAAAAGGAGATTTATATATGCTGTCTGAGAGGTTGTTAATAAATAAGAGATATGAAAGATACATTAAAAAGATACAAAACATACATTTATAAAGATACATGAAAGAAAGATTTATCAAAGAACTAAGATAACTATTAACTCTGCTAAACCAAAATATTATACAAGAAAAGAAATACCTTTCCAATATACTTCCTGGTTCAGCTGTACCCAATATTTACAGTTAAAGTCAGGTTTAAAAAAAAAAAAAAGGTTCAACTAAAAATTAACATATAACTAAACTGGGAATATAAAGGGTAAAAAGAAGAAGTGCAGTGTCTAAAGATGGGGGTTGGTGTAAGAGGCCTATACTTCCATCCTCTATAATAGGAAGGTGGTAAATAGTAACCTAAAACTAGGGCAGATGTATATGTGCTTGTGTGTATCTGTGCGCATGCACGCATGGGTGAAACAGATAAGTAAGCATGTTATTTAAAAAACTGGAGGTGAAAAGAATCAAAAAGTCATTGTCTCTGGAGCAGCCTTTCACAAGAGAGAGGTTCAGCAAGAGAATTATGCCTTAATGCCCTCAGGCATTGACTTTATGTAATAATTAACTTCTTTCCTATGCATTTCAAGTGTAACTAGTTATGTACCATCCTTGCAAGAACTGGGAAAATAGTTACTCAAATCATGTTCTATGGTTCAGATGAGGAAAGTTGATTTTGAGAGGCTGCTTTGGGACAGTGGGATTCACGGGTGAGAAGGATCGGGGCAGAAGACTGTTGTTTTTCATTATAAGCCTTGTAGTAGTATCTGACTCTCTGAATTACGTACAGGTGTCCCTTCGACAGTGCTGGTGGCACAGTGGTTAAGCGCTCGGGTGTTAACTAAAAGGTTGGGGTTCAAAACAACCAGTTGGTCCACAGGAGAAAGATGTAGCAGTCTGCTTCCATAAAGATTTACAGCCTTGGAAACTATGAGGCAGTTCCACTCTGTTCTACAGGGTTGCTATGAGTCAAAAATGACTCAATTGCAATGCTTTTTTGTTTGTTTTGTTCCTTTTGATGAACATTAAATTAAAAATAAATATAAAAGTAGTGAAGAAACTCTGAATATACAATGCATATATTAAAAAAAGAACAGAAACTGAAATGTCTAGAAATAGTTTTTCATTAGAGAAAGGCAGACAATTTCTCTAATAAACTATGAAATTCATTAAATAATATCTATTTACAGATTATCCCTATCTTGTAAACAATGTACTACTAAAGACTGTTATTTTAGATGCCTAGAAAGAGACAAAAAAAAGTATGATAATACAATCCAAGAATTTATAAAAAGTATGGCAATGCAAATTCTGTACACTGAAACCTTTTAACATGAAATCCTATTAAGCTGCCTATAATTCCCATTTCAATCAACCAAGATGTATTTATTGTGTCAGCAATCTACCAAATACTGTACGAGACACAAAAAATATATAAGACATACTCCCTGTTCTAAAGAAGTTTTTTTTTTTTTGCGTACATAGGATAATCTGGTTTAGATAAGTCTTTTAATCACTTGATTCTTTATGTACTCTCGAATTTACAGATGAATATTTACAACACTTACAAAAAA
Organism: Loxodonta africana; assembly: GCF_030014295.1. Lineage (NCBI taxonomy): Eukaryota > Metazoa > Chordata > Mammalia > Proboscidea > Elephantidae > Loxodonta > Loxodonta africana. The sequence goes on along the minus strand of NC_087343.1, from coordinate 85,212,130 downwards.
TATTTTTTAAATCTCATGATAACAAAACAAAAACATTTTGGCAGCAATATGGAAGATTAATCAGAAAATGGGCGAAAACGGCAAGGAGACTCCTAAAATGGTTAAGATGAGAGATGACGGGATTGAGCTGAGACAGTACAGTAGAGATGGAGAGGAGATAGATTCAAAAGTGGCTAAAGAGTGGGAACTTTTGGTGAGGGAAAGCAAGGGAGAAAGCTAGGATTACTGCCAGGTTTCTACCATGGGAGACCGGGTATATGGCGGTACCAATGACCATAACCAGCAATACAAAGAGGAGCAGCCTTCAGGGAAAACTTGATTTCACTTTTGGACTGTTGTTTGAAGTACCTTGAGAACATCCTGGTGAAGATATCCAACAGACAGTATAATATAAGGATCTGGAGTTCAGGAGAGAAGTCTGAGATAGATAAATATTTAGGAGTTGACAGCACACAGCTGTTAACGGAAGAGATCACCTAAAAAGAGAAGGTAGAAGAGGAGAGGAGCCTTACATCAGGTAACTAAAGATCACAATTAGTGTTCCCAAAAGCCACTCTGGGTAAGACTGTACCCAGAGTCATAGGTACTTATATAGAAAAATATGCAGTATATAATGTTAAATGGGAAAAAAAAAATCAAATTGCAAAATATTACGCATAGCATAGCCCATTTCCCCAAATAAATTGGTTAAAAAAAACAAAGTATTAGCAAAGGCACAGAGAGAAAAAAATGGAGGAATATACATCAATCTGTTAATAATGCTGTATATCTCTATGCTATTTTAACTTTTTTTTTTTAACAAACACGTAATACTTTTGTAAACAGGAAAAAAACAAAAGATAATTTTGTTCCTTCCCTTAAAAAAATTATAGCATGCATCCTTACAATTTAAAATAATACAAATTTGTTAGAAAAACACTTGAATACTCATATATAAACGGGTAAATAATATGAACAGGTAACTAAGATTATGAAAAAAGTTCAATGTACAGCCTGCACTACTGAAATAATGTGAATTAGCATACATACCATTTCTAGCCTACTAAATCGGAAAAATAAAATTTTTTAACAATAGCAATACTCAGTGTTGCTAAGAGTGTAATACGAAGAGCTTCTCAGATACCAATGATAGGAAGTAAACTGTACAATGTCTCAGGAAAACAGTGTGACAATATCTATTAATAGCCTCAAAAATATTCCTAACAATTCTTTCTAAAAATTTTAAAAAATCCAAAACAATTGAAAATATCAGACAAAATGTTCCACTGAATCACTAGCTGAAACAATTTAAACATCAACATTAGGACACAACAGGAATTTTTGCAGGCATCAAAAGTAACGTTTATGTCTATCAATACTTTAAAAAAAAAGCGCTTACTCTATGACCTAGCAATGCTACTTCTAAAGAAACACTAGCACTTGTGCACAAGAACACATTACAAAAACGAAATTCCTTTGGAATTTTACAACATTTGTAAAAGTGTAAAATTCCAAAGGACTTCATAGTCCATCAGTACAAAAAGCGTTAAATCAGCTGCCTCAAACCGTGATCTGAGGACCCCTAGAAATCCCCAAGACCCTTTTAGGGTGTTTGCCGATCCTCTCTTTTCCAACTACCCATCTGTGGAAAGTTGGATTTTCTTCATATTCTTCAACCTAAACAAGATAGCACACCAGACTGAATGGAGAAGTAGATAGGAGAATCCAACCAAGCATTAAAGTGATTTGCAAAAATGTAACACAAAGCCACTCTTCTCACTAAATTTCGTTTTAGAAATGTTTTTTGTTATTGTATGTGACTGTTATTTTAAATTAATAATATTAAAATTTTTAATTTTTCCCAATTAATGAGAAATATATTAGAAACCAAAAACTCTTTAGGACCTCAACTGTGAGAACTATTGGTTTAAATAAACTGTGGTACAATTATACTATGTAACATGATTGGGGATGATAATTAAATGAGAATTTTGCTTTATCGGTAATGTTTTGTTTCAAAAGAGATTTTGCTCATGTACTACTTATATAATAAAAACGTAATAAAGTTATGTTATGAAGTTTTTTAAAAGCTTGGGGAAATGCTTAAAATATGACGTTAATTGAGAGAAGTGGGCAATCCAACTGTATATAAAACCTCATCATCTTAATTAAGAAAACGCACACGGGAAAAAAAGACTGAAAGGAAAAGACTCAAAATATGAACAGAGTGGTTGATTACTTTTAAACGGTGGGATTATGGTTGATTTTTTTCCCTTATTTTTTGCTATACATTTTTATTTATTTCTTTAAGCATGCAGTTTAATACATGGGGGAGGAAAAAAGGAAAAAATTGGGTGGAAAATTATATATAGTTTTACTGGATCAAGCTATTAAACGTCTGCCAAATCAAGAAACGGCAGGCTCAAACGAATAAACGGAGAAAGTTGATTTGTTCAAGCAATTGTGTATTTTTAATTAAAAAGATTAACTTAATATCAAATTTACGGGCTGATTTCCATACGAGTCAAACTAACAAAAACATCCACATAGCAATACTTAGTCTGGGTTATAATAATTCGCAATCACGGTAGCACAATTAATCGTGTAAAAACTATGTTTTAAAATTTTTCAAAGGTACAAAAGAAAAGGTAGAGGTGGGAAAGAATACCACCACATCCTTTTGGTCTAAAATGAAGACAAAATGCATCGATACGGGAGTGCAGGCAGCGACGACAGATCCGTCTGCGGAGACCGAGTCCTTCCAGCTCAGAGGCTACCGCTCTGGGGAAGGGTTCGCTCCTGCAAGTGCAGACCCTCCGGGGCGGGTCAGGCGGCTCTAGCCGGCGCGAAGGAATCCCCCACCCGCCGCGGCCGGAGGGTCACTCCCGGCAGCGCCCAGCCCTCCGGGCGGCCCGAGTGGGTGGACCCGGCAACAGCCGCTGCGATCGCCCTCCAAGCCCGGCTGGGGCCTCCAGGCTCCACCGAGGGGGCGGGAGATGTGAGGGCCGGGGAAGGGGCTCGGGAGGAGGAGGAGGTCGGGGAGCCAGGCTCGCTCCTTGGGGGAAGAGGAGGGCCAGAACAGGAGCCGAGGTCCGCTGGTCCAGCGTCCACCCCGCCCCCTCCGGGAGGGCAGCCGGGCTGAGGAGAGGCCAAAACGGGCTGTGACGGGCGCTCTTACCTCCCAACACCCCTGTGGAGCTCTCGGGGCAAGCGACGCGACGCGACGCTGCACTGACGACTGAAGATCAACCCCGGCCGGGAGTCCGGAGAGTGCGCGACAACGGCTCCGGGTTTGTTTCCCCCCGACCGGGGGGCGGGGAGGAGGAGAGGACGGCGCAGGCGCACAGGAGGTTTTCCTTCGGATCACACGCCTCCTCCGTCTGCGTCCTCGGCCTCCCCCCGTCCCGACGCGCCTGCGCGCTGCGGTGCGGGCTCCGAGGTTGGCCGCCAGGTTTTTAGCGGAAGTGCCGAGAAGGTTCTGGGGTGACGGGGAAACCTGAAGACTCGGTCTTAGGTCTGGAATCGGCTTCCCGCCAGACGCCCTGTAGCCGGGATTGGGAGGGGACCCGCGTCAATGTCCGTCTTCGTCTTGCCCTCGCTGACCTAGATGCAGCTTCCCCCAACCCAATCTCCTCCGTCAGTGGAGGGCGTCGCGTGCAGGTCTGTACTGGACACACCAGCCTGCTCCGGACCTAACCGGGCCTGTTGCCAGCGCTGCGGTCCTCTCTAGAAACCTAACTTTTAAAACTCAAGCTAGCTTTGCTTCCTGTCCCCTACATCCCCACTCCCAACCAGGCAACCACAGAAACGCTCCAATCCCGGACCTCCAAGCCCTCCAGCCCACTGGACATTCCTGTAGGTTTAGTTCTGCTTTTCAAACAGTGGCCACAAGAACAGCTGCCTCCCCTGTCTAAAAGCAAAAGCTAACTTCTCTGATGGAGAAATAAAATGTCACTCATGTGATGTACTTCTGTTCTTGTTAAGTTTTACTATTTTTATCACAAGTTTCCTATAAATTTAAACGAGGGAAGAGCAACATCTGTGGCATCAAGGTGTCATTGTAGACTGGGATAAAAGAATCCATTAGTTGTCAAAGGGTTTTACCAGTTAAAAATTCAGACTGGCCTTTCAAAAATTGCGAGAGTTGGACTATCTCAAGAATATTCCAGGCAGATATGATTTGTGGTGAAAGATTTGAGAATCACAGTTCAAATCCTAAATCTGCAATTTATTGATTTGTGGTGTTTCAAAAGTACTTAATGTCTCCAACTGTGATTTTCCTAAACTCTAAGAGGAATTGTGTGTTTCAGCCTAATAGTGAAACTTTAATTGCCTAAAATAATTAAAAAATAATAATAGTATTCATTATTAATTGAGTCTGCTATGTGACAAGCACTGCCTTAGATGCTTTGCTTATATTACCCACTCATTTAACCCTAAAAATAATTCTGCAAAATACAAGATTCTTTCTCTCTACTATGTGTTATGTACTGCACCCAAATATATGAGACCACCGTGCTTAAGGAACCATAGTCTAATAGCAGAGACTGATGTATAAAAATGTGTATTTTGAGACAGAAGTATTTTCATACTACAGTATGAGGAAAATGAAAATAGAAAAGTAAAACGCAAACACCTTAAACAGATAAGGTAAATGGGAAAGGCATATACATGAACAGCCAGTTCGCAAAACAGGAACTTTACAAGCCTTTTACATATTAAAGCGTCCCTGGATGGTGGAAACGGTTAAGCATTTGACTAGTAGGCAAAAGGTTGGCAGTTCCAACACATGCTGAGGCACCATGAGTAGGATAGTTTGTCTCCTTTGTGGTTACCTAATTTTTACCCCTATTTTTCTAAATTTAAAACTAACTTTTACTTCTTTGTGTCACAGTATCTTCCTCTCCATATTGAAGGTGTATGATTACATTTCTTAGTCCCTCTTTATTATTTTAATGTTGTCTTCTTTTATATAATAACATCGCCATTACCCTGTGTTGGGCTTTTTTTTTTTTTTTTTTAATCTTGCTTTGTTTTTTTGGATTTCCCTGTCTGGGTTGACTTCTGGTTGCTCTGCCCAGTGTTCTAGTCTTGGGTTGATACCTGAGATTATTGGTTTTCTAACCAAAGAACTCCCTTTAGTATATCTAGTAGTTTTGGCTTCGTTTTTACAAATTCCCCCAACTTGTGTTTATCTGGACATGTCTTAAGTTCACCTTCATATTTAAGAGACAGTTTTGATGGATATATGATTCTTGGCAGGCAATTTTTTTTCTTCAATTTTTTAAATATGCCATCCCATTGCCTTCTTGCCTGCATGGTTTCTGCCGAGTAGTCCAACCTTCTTCTTATTGGTTCTCCTTCATAAGTGACTTTTCTTTTATCCCTCGCTGCTCTTATAATTGTCTCTTTATCTTTGGTTTTGGCAAGCTTGATTATAATATGTCTTGGTGACTTTCTTTTAAGATCTACCGTATGTGGAGTTCAATGAGCATCTTGGATAGATATATTCTCATATTTCACAATATCAGGGAACTTTTCTGCCAACAAATCTTCAACAATTTTCTCTGTATTTTCTGTTATCCCTCCCTGTTCTGGTACTCCAATCACTCGTAGGTTATTTCTCTTGATAGAGTCCCACATGATACTTAAGTTTTCTTCATTTTTAAAAATTCTTTTATCTGATTTTTCTTCAAATATGTTAGTGCCAAGTGATTTATCTTTGAGTTCAGAAATTCTAGTTTCTACTTGCTCAATTCTGCTCCTCTGACTTTCTATTGAGTTATCTATTTCTGTAATTTTATTGTTAATCTTCTGAATTTCTGATTGCTGTCTGTCTATGGATTTTTCCAGCTTATTAAACTTTTCATTATGTTCCTGAATAATCTTTCTAATTTCTTCAGTTGCTTTATCTGTATGTTCCTTGGCTTGTTCTGCGTATTGCCTCATTTCCTTCCTGATGTCTTGAAGGGTTCTGTATATTAAACTTTTGTATTCTGCATCTGGTAATTCCAAGAGTGCGCTTTCATCTAGAAGATACCTGGATTCTTTGTTTTGAGAGCCTACTGAGGTGATTATGGTCTGTTTCTTTATGTGACTTGATATTGACTGTTGTCTCTGAGCCATCTATAAGTTATCGTATTAGTTCATGCTTGCTTACTGTGTCATAGCTGCTTGCTTTGTTTTGTTTTGGTATACCCCTATGGGTTGCTTGAGTGAGCTAGCTTGATTATTTTCGCCTTTGGAGCTCTTGTGTCCTGTCCCCAGCTGGCTAGAGCTGTTATCAGGTATATCAGTCTAGGAGTCCATTCAGTTTTCTTGTATGAATTCAGCTCAGGTTTCCAGGTAGCTGATATCAAGTGTGTGGCACAGGTTCTGTTCTACAGTCTTTGAGGGGCAGGGGTGATTGGCGTATATACCGGTATCTGATTGCAGCAGGGGGTCATACTCTGAACAAGGCAGGGGCTGAGAACCGACCCCCAAGTGTCTCTGAGGAAAACATGTCTCTGTTCCCTAGAGCGTGCTGGGGGGTGGGCTCTGCAGAGGGACCATGGGCACCCAAAGTTTTTGGTTGTAAGGACTGGGAGGTACCAGTTACCTTTGGACCCTTGTCGTGGGTGGCTGGGTGACCTGAGTGGAGCTACCAGTCCTTAGGTCCCTGTTGTGGGTAGGTGAGGACCTTGTTTAACGGGCAAAGCAATGTCAAACATCAAACACCCACCTCTCCACCACACAGCTGAAATGGTTGGAGTTTGCCAACAGGGGCCTATTCTCCTGAAATAGGCCCACACAGGTCCATGCAGAAGGGAAAAGTGCTCAAGGTCCACGGATGGTTTATGCCTGGACAGGAGCCACTTCTGTCCTGAGCTCCCCCAGTTAATGGAGCTAGCAAATTATCTTTTCCCCCCAGTTGCAAATTTTTTCCTTCCCCAAGGCCGGGAGGATGGCTCTAGGTGCTCACCAGGGTCTATCTCAGGCCCAGGGATTCAGCCGCTGAAGCCAGCTTGGGGGTGGGGAGACGCGGTAAGATATGCGCAAGTACTTAGCTTTTATCGAGAGTGCTGTTCTCCTCAGGTTCTGGAGGTGTGAGGGGGCTGTGTGGCTGGCTGCTTCTCCCAGAGGAGACTGGCCGAACGCTAGTACCAGCCTGCCGTTGCCGACGCCACTCCGGGAATGGTGCCTGAGGGCTTCCCGCGATTCAGGTCCAGTAAGTCTTCTCCACTTCTGAACGGACTCTTCCTTCCCCTGCCCCTCAGTTCGTTGTCTAAGCTTGCCTTTGATGCTCAGGGCTCCCAGCTTGTCACAAATATACTCATTTCACTTGTTTTTTTGGGTCTTTATTGTAAAGAGGGCTCCATGGAAGTGTCTGTCTATTCCGCCATCTTGGCTCCGCCTCGCTGAGGCACCTTGAGAGAGAAGTTCACACCCTTGAAAATCCTATGGAGCAGTTCCACTCTGCATATGTTAAGGTCGTCCTGAGTTGGAATCAACCCCACAGCAACCAATAACAACAACATATAGGTGTCGCAAAACCAAAAAACCAAACCCATTGCCGTGGAGTCGATTCCGACTCATAACAACCCTGTAGGATAGAGTAGAACTGCCCCATGCGGTTTCCGAGGAGTGCCTGGTGGATTCGAACTGCCTATCTTTTGGTTAGCAGCCGTAGCTCTTAACCACTATGCTACCAGGGTTTCTATAGGTGTGATACAAAGTACGATTTCATTTGTATGTTAAGGCATTTGTACTTTTGGTAGCCTCTTTACTTTCCTTATTATTTTGTTTAAACTTACATCAAATTTATTTTATTCCTGAGCACAGGCTGACTAAAGGTCCAGGTAGAGGCCTAAACTTAAATTCAGTGTGAGAGGAAAGCCAGCCTTTAATTGCTGCAGATGAACCTCAAAATGCATATCACTTACAGATTAACAAAAGATGACTGAATGGCATGATTAACTTAAGTTTTTAAAATGTGTGGAAAATATAGAGAATATCTGACTTATTTCACTCAGCAGAACGTGGAAGACAGTGTGACAATCCCTCAAAAAGTTAAACATAGAATTACCACACTATCCAACACTTCCACTCCTAGGTATATACCCAAAACATTTGAAAACGGGGACTCTAACAGATACTTGAAGGAGCACTGTGGTTAAGTGCTCAGCTGCTAACTGAAAAATCAGTAGGTCAAACCTACCAGCTACTCCATAGGAGAAAGACAATCTGCTTCAATAAAGACTACAGCCTTGGAAGCCCCATGGGGCAGTTCTACTCTGTCCTATAGGGTCACTATGAGAATCAACACCATGGCACACAATAACAGATACCTGTACACCAGTGTTCATTTCAGTGTTATTCACAATACCCAATAGATAGAAACAACCCAAATACCCATCAACAAATGAGTAGATAAACAAAATGTGGTACATCAATACAATGGAATATTATTCAGCCACAGAGAGAAATGAAGTTCTGATACATACTTTGACATAGATGAAACTCGAATATTGTATGATCCGACTTAAATGAAATATCTAGAATAAGCAAATATATAGAGACGAAAGTTTATTAGTGGCCACCAGGGGCTGGGAGAAGGGGAAACAGGAGTTATCACTGAAGGTTGCTTAGTTCCTGTTGACGATAACGAACAACATTTGGAAATGGATAGTGGTGATGGTCACACAACATGGTAAATGTAACTAATGCCACAGAACCGTACACTTAAAAATGGTTAAAATGGCAAAACTCTTTGTTATATATATTTTACCACAATAAAATTTTAAAAAAGCGATTATGGCACACGTGATTAAAATCATAAAAAATTATGTTTATAAAGAATTTTAAATGATGAGTAAATTACTATTTACTCATGGAAAAATATTTTAAATATTTAACATTGTTTAAGTAATACAAAGTCAGCCACATTTATAGAATGCATGTAAAATAGTGAAGGAAGTATACCAAAATGTCAACAATGGTGCCGTCCAGCTGATTAAAATGTGTTATTTTTAATCTTTGTTCTCTGGACAGTCTAAATTTTCTATAATGTGCATGTATTGCTTTTACATTCTGAAAAAAATTTGTTTTCTAATCTAACAGATGTGTTAAATACATTAGTGAACCTAAGAATCTAGTCCCCCTGTTGTTAAGAGTATGGTCTTTGAAGTCAGACTACCTGAATCTGAATTTCAGCTCCATCACTTAATAGCAGTGTGACCTAAACTTGCTGAGCTTAGATGCTCTCATAGTCAAATGGTGATAGAACTAAGATTGCATGAGATAATCCATGTAAAGTGCTTAAATAGAGGCACTCGAAATAAATGAATAATTATTATTGATAGTTAATTTTTGTTATAAATTATATTCATATTGATACATCAGTCTTCTGTGAATTTGGCTAGTGTACATCAGTTCCTTGGGCACAATTACCTTTGAATACATTAAAAAACCTCATCTCCTACTCTACTAAACAAGACACTAGGAACTGATTACCATTCCACATGATTGTCACCTTATGAAGACCTGTAAATTTTTTTAAGAAGAGTTAATAAGTTTGCCATGTAAAATTTACAGCCCTTCATTACCTTTTTATGCTATGTATTTAATGGTAGGAATTTAATTCTTAAGTTCACAGAAGCAAATTGCTATCGTTTTAGTAGTTTTTAGAAATGTAGTAACCTTGCCTAATTATGCCTTGAATGAGTATTCAATTTGGATTCCACAAAACTTCTAATGTATAACCAAAAAAAAAACCCAAATCCACTGCCGTCAAATTGAGTCCAACTCATAGCGACCCTATAGGACAGAGTAGAACTGCCCCATAGAGTTTCCAAGGAGCGCCTGGCAGATTCGAACTGCCGACCCTTTGGTTAGCAGCCGTAGCACTTAACCACTACACCACCGGGGTTTCTTCTAAGGTATGGAGTAACAAAAAACAAAGGAAATGAAATCAACCAACTTCCTTTAAATCAATGACTTAATTTAACCCAATGGTTCTCAACAGGGCAGTGAGGAGGGGCTGGATAGTGAACATGGGTTTTTGCCCTCAAGAAGACATTTAGCAATGTTTGGAGACGTTTTTGAGTGTCTCCACTTTGAAGATTTACTGGCATCTAGTTTTTTTTTAGTGTAAAGGACAGTTTCCCACAACAAAGAATTTTCTGGCATAAAATACCAGTAGTGTGGAGGTTGGGAGACCCTGATTTAGCCAGTGAGTGGTTTAATACTAATATGTATCTGCCAATTCCTAGTGACTACTTCTCTTTTTCTTTGATAACCATAGGCACAAGCATGAGTTCAGAAGCTCAGTACCAGATTTTGGGTTCCTGCATAAGACAAAATTGGCAGTCCTGTACCAGTTCAGGAGCCCTGGTAGCACAGCGGTTAAGAGCTTGGCTGCTAACCAAAAAGTTGGCAGTTCAAATCCACCAGCCGTTCCCTGGAAACTCTTTGGGGCAGTTCTACTCTGTCCTATGAGGTCACTATGAGTCTGAACCGACTTTACGGCACATAACAACAACAGGACACAAAGCAATTAACAGAAAGGCAATCTACAGTGACAAGTTTTATGGAGTAGACATCCAGTCACTTGTACTCTGGCACATAGCAATTGTTCATATCTATTGTTTTTTTTTTTTTATTGTTTAGTTCCACCAGACACACACACACACACACAAATCACTCATTACTAGGAATAACTTTACAAATAGCTATCATTTACTGATCACCTACTGCTTTTCATCCCTAATCTAATATGTAAAATTGATATGAAAACCCTGAGTATGAACATTTTTTCTCACGTATGAACAAACTCAAAAGTTTAGGAATTCCTGTAGTGTTATAACTATTTTGATGAGCACAGCAACACTTACTGGTGGAGTCCTTTATCCTAAGAGCAAACTGAGGAACAGACTTTCTGCCTACAGGCTGATAGCCTGTACCAAGTGCATTAGTTCTTGTGAGAGCTACTTCTCAGTGTTCTAAGGAAAATTATATTTGTAGTGCCCACAGAACAATCACTATAAACCCTTGGATGTGAGTGACACCATAATCTGTATTTACTTAGAGTTCTAGAAACCAAAAAACTCAGATAACTCAGGTTTTTTTTTTTTTCTGAGTTGGTTTTGCAATGATAAATGGTAAATTTACAGCATAACAAGAATTTGTTATCAAATTTCACAAAATTTCTGCATTTTCTGTATCTACAGAAAGAAGTAGGAATAACTGATGTTTATTTCAAAGAACACTTTTTTTTTCAATTGAGTGTAACCGAATTGTTTTTCCTGCTGATGATCTGATGCGTTCAATTGGGAGACCCTGGAGTGCTTTTTTTGTGGTTGTTGTTGAACATATTATTGTGCTTTAGGTGAAAGTTTACAGAGCAAATTAGTTCCCCATTCAATAACTTATACACAAACTGTTTCATGACATTGATTGCAATCCCTGCAATGTGTCAGCACTCCCCCCCTTTCTACCCCGGGTTCCCCATTTCTATTCATATGTTTTTCCTGCCCCTTCCTGCCTTCTTATCTTTGCTTTTGGGTACGTGTTGCCCATTTGATCTCATATACTTGATTGTTCTAAGTAAGGCACATGGTCCTCACGGGTATTATTGTTTGTTTTATAGATCTGTCTAATATCTGGCTGAAAGGTGAACTTCAAGAGTGGCTTCAGTTCGGAGTTAGAAGGGTGTCTAGGGGGCCGTAGTCTCGGGGATTCCCCCAGTTTCTGTCAGACCAGTAAGTCTGGTCTTTTCCATGAATTTGAGTTTTGTTCTACATTTTTCTCCCACTGTGTCCCTGGCTGGCTATTGTGATCACTGTCAGAGTGTTGGTGGTGGTAGCCAGGCACCATCTAGTTCTTCTGGGATCAGGCTAGTAGAGGCTGTGGTTCCTGTGGTCTGTTAGTCCTTTGGACTAATTGCTTCCTTGTGTCTCTGGTTTTCTTCATTCTCCTTTGCTTCAGACAGGATGAGACCAATAGTTGTATCTTTGAAGGCCACTCACAAGCTTTTAAGACCCCAGATGCTACTCACCAAAGTAGGATGTAGAACATTTTCTTTATGAACTACGTTATGTCAATTGACCTAGATGTACCCCGAGATCATGGTCCCTAGCCTTCAGCCGCAGCAACTCAGTCTCACGAGGTGTTTGGTTGTGTCTAGGAAGCTTCTGTGACTGTACCAGCTGCATGCGCTGTTATCTATATGAATATACATGCTGTTCAAACAAATATGTATGTAAAAATATCCATAGCCAAATCTATATATGTATGTGGATATACTCCTATACTCCTTCCTACCCCTATTAAACATACATATCTACTTACGTATCTGCTTGTGAATTATTGTTTCTTTTTACCGTTGCTGTAGGGTTGTATATGTTATAGTATTTACTGTGGGTTGCCTTTTTTTTTTTTTTGCATTCCTGTCAGTGTCTTCCTTTGCGTTGATCAAACTATACTGGCTTCCCCTATATTGTGTATTGCCTTTCCCTCAACCAAAGTTAACACTTGTCAACTGTATAGTTATTTTCCCTCCACCCCTCTCCCTCGTAGCCATCAAAGATTCTTTCATTCTGTGTGTAAACCTTTTCTTGATTTTTTATAATAGTGGTCTCATACAATATTTGTCCTTTTGTGGTTGATTTATTTTGCTCAGCATAATGTCCTCCAGATTCATCCATGTTGTGAGATGTTTCACGGATTCATCATTGTTCTTTATTTTTGTGTAGGATCCCATTGTGTATATATACCATAGTTTGTTTATCCATCCATCCATTGATGGGCACTTAGGTTGTTTCCATCTTTTTGTTACTGTGAATAATGCTGCAATGAACATGGGTGTGCATATATCTACTCATGTAACAGCTCTTATTTCTCTAGGATATATACCTAGGAGTGACATTGCATTACTATTTCTAGCTTTTTAAGAAAGCTCTGTATCATTTTCCATAGCAGTTGCACCATTTTACATTCTCACCAGCGGTGTATGAGAGTTCCAATTCTCCACAACCTCATCAGAATTTATTGCTTTTGTTTTTTTGATCAGTGTCATTCTTGCAGGGGTGAGATGGTATCTCATCATAGTTTTGATTTGCATTTTTTTTTTAATGGCTAATGATTATATGCTTCTCTTGATGTATTTGTTATCTGCCTGAATGTCCACTTTGATGAAGTGTCTGTTCATGTCCTTTGCCCATTTTATGATTGGGTTGTTTGTCTTTTTGTCGTTGAGTTGTTGAAGTTTTCTATATATTTTAGAGATTCAACTTTTATTAGATACGCATTGCCAAAGAGTTTGTCTAGTCTGTAGGTTCTCTTTTCACTCTCTTGTGAAAGTCTTTTGATGAGTTTAAGTGTTTAATTTTTAGGAGGTCCCAGTTATCTAGTTTATCTTCTGGAGTTTGTGCATTTTTAGTTATGCTTGATATTCTACTTATGCCATAGATTAGGGTCCCTAGCATTGTCCTTATGCTTTGTTTCATGATCTTTATAGTTCTAGGTTTTACATTTAGGTCTTTGATGCATTTTGAGCTCATTTTTGATGGTGGTGTGAGGTATGGATCCTGTTTCATTTTTCTGAAAATGGATATCCAGTTTTGCCAGCACCATTTGTTGAAGAGACTGTGTCTTCCCCATTTAATGGACTTTGAAGCTTTGTTGGACATCAGGTGTCTGTAGGTGGATGGATTTACTTCTGGATTCTCAATTCTGTTCCATTGTTCTATGTGTCTGTCATCGTACCAGTACCAGGCTGTTTTCACAACCATGGATGTATATAGTACATTCTGAGATTGGGGAGTGTGAAGCCTTCTACTTTATTCTTCTTTTTCAATAGTGCTTTACTTACCTGAGGGTTATTTCCTTACCATATAAAGTTGATGATTAATTTTTCCATCTTGTTGAAGAATCTTGTTGGAATTTAGATTGGGATTGCATTGTATCTGTAGATCACTTTGAGTAGAATTGACATTTTCACAATGTTGAGTCATCCTATCCATGAGCATGGTATGTTTTTCCATTTATGTAGATCTCTTTCGGTTTCTTGCAGTAGTGTTTTGTAGTTCTTTTTGTGTAGGTCTTTTACATCCCTAGTTAGATTTATCCCTAAGTACTTTTCTTCTTAGAGGCTATTGTAAATTGTATTGATTTGGTGATTTCCTTTTTGAAGTTTTCTTTGTTGGCGTAAAGAAATACTACTGAGTTTTGTATGTTAACCTTATATCCTGCGACTTTGTTGAAATCTTCTATTAGTTTCAGTAGCTTTCTTGTGGATTCTTTGGAGTTTTTTTTTGTATAAGATCATATCATCTGCAAATAGGGATAATTTTACCTCTTCCTTACCAATTTGGATGCCTTTTATTTCTTTTTCTTGCCTTATTGCTCTATCTAGGACCTCCAGCACAACGTTCAATAAGAGTGGTGATAAAGGGCATCCTTGTCTGGTTCCTGTTCTCAAGCGTAATGCTTTCAGTCTTCTCTCCACCGAGAAAAATGTTGGCTCTTTGCCTGGAATACTTTTGATTTGACCAAGAAAGTAGAAATAAAGCTGCATGAATGTTTACAGTTTTATTATATTACAGTGATATCCCCACCATTATAATAAATGAAAATTTGTTTAATCTAGGTTAACCATTCTCTCTATATATACTGAATAAATAAAAGGAAAGGGTCAGTAAAGCATGTACCCCAAATTAAAAATAATAATAATAGTGGTTAGACCCAGAAGTATCTCTCATCTCATGTTATGTTGTAACATACTAGATTCAAGAAATGTAGATAGAGTTATAATTTGTGGCTTCTGAGATGAATAAAGTTATAATAACTAGCTCTCATGGTCACCAAAACTGTAACCATTTTTCATTAGTGACATTGCTGAAAATAACTGATCTAACTGATCCTAGACCAGCAGATAAATTGTAACAAGGGTCTTATCTTCTAAAGAAAAAAAAATTTTTTGTGTGTCATCCTTATAACATAAATGCTTTAACATAGTTACATAGCACTTAAATACTCATGTATTTAATAACTAACTACAGATCTCAAAGTTCCAGAGCACATTCTTTGTTTTGGGGGCAATGAATACCTAGTTCTGACATTGTTTGTTAGTATAAAACCAGTCAAAAAAAAAAGAAATAAATGAAAAATTGTAACTGATGAGTTTCATTTGCCTCTGGTATTTTCTCTACCCACTCAATTTCTCCCCTTATGAAAAGAAAACATATTTGGGAGTTCGTATTAGAGCGGAATTTAAGCCTCCGAAATCATCAAAATTCTGGTTACCTATCAAAGTTATAAAAATTGCTGATAATTCAAGAATTGATGGGTTATTCTAGGGACTAAATTGGCCAACATGTTAAAACTGAGATGATTTCCTCAAGGGCAGAAATAATTTAGTTATAAACTGGGCTCTTTAAAGGTCAAAGCTGGTACATAGAATATTTCAGCAAGAATTACTCAAATTTTGTCAATTTCTTTTTCATTAATATTTTATTCAATACTGCATGTGATGTACAGATTTTTTTCATTTCAATAAACATGAAATCACAGAAAATTTAATTGACTAAAAATCTACACAAAGGTCTTGTAATTTTATTAACTTCCAGTAATCTCTCAACTATTTATGTTAGTAAACAAAAGAATGACACATTGATTTGTAAACTGCTTAACCGTTAAAGAGTAAAAACCATGAATTATTTACTTTTCTAATACTTACAACTCCTAGCACAATCCATTGCACAGAGGAAGCACCCATAGACAAACAGATGTGGTACAAAGTACAATTTTATTTGTATGTCAAGGGATTTGAGTTTTTAGTAGCCTCTTTACTTTCCTTATTATTTTTCTTAAATTTACGTCAAATTAATTCTATTCCTGGGCACACTGACTAAAAGTCTAGGTAGAGGCCTAAGCCAAAGCTTGGTATGAAAGGAAAGCCAGCTTGCAGTTAAAATTTGCAACAGATGAACCGCAAAATGCATACCACTTACAGGTTAACAAAAGATGAATGAATGGAATGATTAAGTTATGTTTTTAGAATGTGCAGAAAAAAATTTGGAAAGAAACTCACTAACATATTAACTGTGGTTGTGTTGGAATGGTGAAATTGAGTGGTTTTCCTCTTTCTTGCCACTTTCCCTTATCTTCTAAGTTTTCTGCAATGACAATCCAATCCACCTTGATAATCTAAGATGTACAACATAAACACTTTCTTTTTAAGATTGTTTCTGAATTCGTAATTGAATCAACCAACTGGTAACATTCATTGTGCAATCTCTGCATATAATGCGTTACATGACTATGAGTCACAAGAGACAAATAGTCCAGAAAGATGCATGAGTGGCATTTGTGTCTGTGTTGCTGATTTAGAGAAGTGAACACAGGACAGTCATATTCAAAGGTCTTAAGTATGATATAGCCTTAACATCATGACACAGGCTTTCCGGGTGCAGAAGTTATTATAACTCTTTGTCAAACATTTTCCATTCTCCCTTCTTCTAAGCATATGATGGAATTGTACTTCCTGGTTCCACTGTGGTTGGACAAGGCCATGTGACTGATTCAGGTAAATAAATTGTGAACAGAAGTGACATGTGTCATTTGAGGTTAGATTCTCTACTCATGATTGTGAGACCCTCCAGAACCCTCTTTCCCTTTGGCACAGGGACTATTTGGTTATCCCAGAAAAGGAAGTTAATATTTGGCTCTTTTTTATTGACCAATTTTCAGAGTAATGGGTTAATTCTCTTGTACCCTGTAAATTAGGTCTGCTGAGTTGGGGGTATTTTTTAAACAAATTTAAGCATTTTCACCATTCTTTATACATATAGTTATTATTATAATAAGTACATATCACATCCATTGCCATAATCATAATACTATAACAAAAATTTTTTAAACAGTCAGTGGAATCTTAATTAAATTTAAATCAGATTAGGAATTAGCTATAATTCTAATGTTAGATTTCTGCTCTTTTTTATCAAGTCACAAAACAGGTTCAGTAAGAAAACATTTGCAAAACTATTGCTTTTATATATCCAAGTATAGTAACAACTGAATTCATACACAACAATTTCAAAGATATAGGCATATCATATTAGTGTACAGATAAGCTCATTTTATGTTATGATTGAAAGCTGGTACAAAGAAACTCACCAGAGCTCAAATTTGTTAAAATGGAACTGACAATATCAGGCTTAGAACAAATCTATAGAGAGAAGTGAAATAGTTGTTAAGCACTTGGCTGCTAACTGAAAGGTTGGCAGTTCAAACTCACCAGCTGCTCGCAGGAGAAAGATGTGGCAGTCTGTTCCCGAATAGATTTACAGCCTTGGAAACCCTATGGGGCAATTCTACTCTGTCCTTATAGAGTCACTATGATTGGTTTATAGAGCCAAATGTTGATTTAATTCCACTGCCAGCTAGCACTTAAATCTGTAGCCAGAAAGAAATGAAATACAAGATTTACAGCCTTAGAAACCCTAGGGGCAATTCTTCTCTATTCTACAGGTTTGTTGTCAGTTGGAATTGACTCTATGGCAACAGCTTTGGTTTTTGATTTATAGAAAGAAGAGCCAGTTGTTGGTGATTTGATTCCACTGCCAGCTAGCACTGAAAACCGTAGCCAGAAAGAGAACTGAAATTCAAATAGGAGAAGTGAAATTAACTGTTCTATTTGTTAGTGACTTGAATAGTGACATTTTGTGAGAAGTTGTTCAAAGAAAAATGGTTACCATCCTCTGTCGTTACATGAGTTATACACTGTGCGTAATTAGGGGAAAAATGAACTGGGGTTATCATCTCATTTTCTTACATTAGATCAAGAAGAGAGATCATGTTTCCAAACATTGGAAGAGAGAGTTTTCACTGGGGAGAAGACAGCAACCACTACTTGGTGGCAGAAACCAAGCCCTACTGGGATGCAGTGACCCTCTTAGGGACTTAATATGGGAAGCACTGTCTGAAGTCAGTGGAAAGACCTCTGATCCTGCCTCCAGCCTCTGTGCCCAAGAGGCAGGATCCAGGGCTGCACAGCAGCATCATGCTGTCACAGACGGCAAAGATGCAACTACAGAGAACAAAGGACCAGCCCAATCTCCTGACTTGGACGTGACATAAGTTCAGGATTGTTGCAGGAGGCCACTGAGGGAGAGGAAGATGTGGCGATCTGCTTCCATAAAGATTACAGCCTTGGGAAACATTATGGGGCAGTTCTACTCTGTCCTACAGGATCGCTATGAGTCGGAATCAACTCGATGGCACTGGGTTTGGTTTGGTTTTTGGTTTCCAAACACACTGGAACACATCATCAATGATTCTATGGTTGGTGTATCAGCTTAACCACAACGTCAAATACAAAAGCCCTCCCTCCACCCCTCACTAGCTCTCTTCCTCTCCACAGCCACATTTTTAAAAAGGATATCTGCTCCCATTGCTTCCATTTCCACAAGTTCTTTTTGTCTTCCACCTTCTCAAAATGGATTCTCCCCAATTACTCCATCAAATTCTTCTTGTTAAGACCAGTAATGACCTCCATGAAAATAAATTGATTGTTTTAGTTAGTTTTTTTCAAAGTCACCTTCTTTGGTTTCTCAGCATCTGAAAATGTTAAGACTTCCTCCTTCTTGAAATCTTCTCTTCCTGGGATTCCATGACACCACACTCTTTTAGAGAATCCTTGTAAATCTCCTTTGTGAGCTTCTCCTCTATCAAAATGCAAAATGATGGCTCTCCTCAGAGCTCCATTCTGAGTCCTTCTCTTCTCCACAACTGCGTAGAGATGAACTCATCTAATGCATACTTCAATTGCCAACATATGCTGAGGATTCCTAAAACTTCATTTCTAGCCCAGATCTCTCTTCTGGGCTATAGACGGTTATAGCAAACAGATTATTGACATACTTTTTTACTTGTGTTTGTCACAAGAACCTCATACAATATATTTAGCACAATAGGAACCCAATAAATGTTAGCTAAAACAAACGAACAAACAAAAACCCAAACTCATTGCCATTAAGTTGATTCTGACTCATCGCGACCCTATAGGACAGAGTAGAACTGCCCCCATAGGGTTTCCAAGGCTGAAATCTTTACTGAAGCAGACTGCCACATCTTTCTCCTACAGAGCAACTGGTGGGTTCAAACTACCGACCTTTCAGTTAGCGGCCGAGCACTTAACTGCTGTGCCATCAAGGCTCCTTAATGTTAGCTAAGTGATTGACAAATATACTTACACTGTCCTATTAAGAAGATAGCTACATAGAACAAATGAATTTCCTTTTGTTTATGGACTTAGCATTCTTGGGTGTGTTATATAACCTAATAATGTTGTGCACTGTGGGAGACACAAAGGAAATAAAGAAATTGCCATGTCTAGAACTTAAATCATTATCTTTCTTGCCCAATTGGTTTTCCCTCCAGTGTTCACTATACCTGTAAACTGTTCTCATTTGCTCAAGCCAGAAACTTGGGAACTATTCATTGTGCCTCCTTTTCCCATACTACCTCCTGCCTACCTAATACAGACACACACGCACGCACACACACACGCTCACCACAGGCCCGTGAAGTTTCTCCTAAAATTATTTCAGATCAATCCCCAAACCCTAAACTTGCCTTACACAACTTACTAGATGGTGCTTGATCTGCTTTTGTAGCCCCCATCCTCTCTCTGACCTAAACTGTATTGTATTCAGTTGCTTTGATTGTAAAATAGGTGTAATAATAGCACTTATCTCATAAAGTTGTGAGGATTCAATGAGATAATCTTTGTAAATGGCTGAGAACAGTCCCTGGCACAAAGTAAAAGCTCAATAAATATTAGTTAGCATTGACAGCAATGGGTTTGGTTTAATTTTATTACTACTACTTTTTAAATTACTTAACATATATGTGTATTATTTTGATAAAAAGTTTTTTCCTTATTTTTTAAATTGTGCTTTAAGTGAAAGTTTGCAACTCTCGTCAGTTGCTCATACAAAAACTTATACACACATGGTTATGCGACCCTAGTTGCTCTCCCTGTAATGTGACAGCACACTCCTCTCCACCCTGTATTCCCTGTGTCCATTCAACCAGCTCCTGTCCCCCTCTGCCTTCTCATCTCGCCTCCGGACTGGAGCTGCCCATTTAGTCTCATGTGTCTACTTAAGCTAAAAAGCACATTCCTCACCATTTTCATTTTATGTTTTATAGCCCAGTCTAAACTTTGTCTGAAGAGTTAGCTTCGGGAATGCTTTTAGTTTTGGGCTAACAGAGAATCTGGGGGCCATGTCCTCTGGGGTCCCTCCAGTCTTAGTCAGACCAGTAAGTCTGGTTTTTATACTAGAATTTGAGTTCTACACCCCATTTTCCCCCTGCTCCATCAGGGACCCTCTGTTGTGTTCCCTGTAAAGGCAATCATTGGTGGTAGCCAGGCACCGTGTAGTTCTTCCAGTCTCAGGCTGATGGAGTCTCTGGTTTTTGTGGCCCTTTCTGTCTCTTGGACTCATATTTTCCTTGTGTATTTAGTGTTCTTCATTCTCCTTTGCTCCAGGTGGGTTAGGACAAATTGATGCATTGTAAATAGTCACTTACTAGCTTTTAAGACCTCAGATACCACTCACCAAAGTGGGATGCAGAACGTTTTCTCAATAAACTTTGTTATGCCAGTTGGCCTAGATGTCCCCTGAAACCATGGTCCCCAGACCCATGCCCCTGCTACCCTGTCCCTTGAAGTGTTTGGTTGTATTCAGGAAACTTCTTAGCTTTTGGTTTAGTCCAGTTGTGCTGACTTCCCCTGTACTGTGTATTGTCCTTCCCTTCATCTAAAATAATTCTTGCCTACTATCTAGTTTTTTTTTTTTATCTAGTTAGTGAATGCCCCTCTCCCTCCTTCCCCACCCCTGTAACCATAAAAGATGTTTTCTTCTGTGTTTAAACCTTTTCTTGAGTTCTTACAATAGTGGTCTCATACAATATTTGTCCTTTTGTGACCGACTAATTTCACTCAGCATAATACCTTCCCGATTCATCCATGTTATAAGGTGTTTCATGGATTCTTCATTGTTCATTATTGTGTAGTATTCCATTGTGTGAATATGCCATAATTTGTTTATCCATTCATCCGTTGAAAGGCACTAGGATGTTTCCAACTATTGTAAACAGGGCTGCAATGAACATGGATATGCATATATCTGTTCGTGTGAGGGCTTTTATTTCTCTAAGATATATTCTAAGGAGTGGGATTGCTGGATCATATGGTAGTTCTATTTCTTGCTTTAATGCAGCACCAAATTTATTTCCAAACTGGTTGTACCACTTTACATGCCCATCAGCAGTGTATAGTGTTACAGTCTCTCCACAACCTCTCCAACATTTATTATTTTGTGTTTTTTGGATTAATGCCAGGCTTGTTGGGGTGAGATGGTATCTTCTTGTAGTTTTGACTTGCATTTCTCTAATGGCTAATGATCATGAGCGTTTCCTCATGTATCTGTTAGCCACCTGAATGTCTTTTGTGGTGAAGTGCTGGTTTATATCCTTTGACCATTTTTTAATTGGGTTATTTGTCTTTTTGTGGTTGAGTTTTTGTAGTATCTTGTAGATTTTAGAGATTAGATACTGATCGGACTTGTCATAGCTAAAAATCTTTTCCCAGTCTGTAAGTTGTCTTTTTACTGTTTTGGTGAAGTCTTTGGATGAGCATAGGTGTTTGATTTTTAGGAGCTCCCAGTTATCTAGTTTGTCTTCTGGTATTTATATATTGTTAGTAGTGTTTTACATACTGTTTATGCCATGTATTAGGGCTCCTAACATTGTCCCTATTTTTTCTTCCATGATCTTTATCGTTTTAGATTTTATATTTAGGTCTTTGATCCATTTTGAGTTAGTTTTTGTGCATGGAGTGAGGTATGGGTCTTGTTTCTTTTTTTTGCAGATGGATATCCACTTTCGTCAGCACAATTTGTTAAAGAGACTGTCTTTTCCCCATTTAACAGACTTTGGGCCTTTGTCAAATATCAGCTGCTCATGGATGAATTACCAGTACCAGGCTGTTTTGACTACTGTGGCGGTATATAATATAATATAGTAGGTTCTAATATCAGGTAGCGTGAAGCCTCCCACTTTGTTCTTCTTTTTCAGTAATGTTTTACTTACCAGGGGCCTCTTCTCTTTCCATATGAAGCTGGTGATTTGTTTCTCTATCTCATTAAATAATGCCACTGAAATTTGAATCGGGATTGCTTTGTATCTGTAGGTTGCTCTGGGTATAATTGATATTTTCGCAATGTTGAGTCTTCCTGTTAATGACCAAGGTGCGTTCTTCCACTTATGTAGGTCTCTTTTGATTTCTTTTTTTTTTTTTTTAATTAATTTTTATTGTGCTTTAAGCGGAAGTTTACAAATCAAGTCAGTCTCTCATACAGCATTTTATACACACCTTGCTATACACTCCTAATTACTCTCCCCCTAATGAAACAGCATTCTCATTCCCTCCACTCTCTCTCCTCGGGTCCATTTGGGCAGCTTCTGGCCCCCTCTGCCCTCTCATCTCCCCTCTAGACAGGAGAAGCCAACACAGCCTCGTGTCTACTTGATCCAAGAAGCCCCTTCTTCACCAGTGTCATTTTCCATCCAATATTCCAGCTCAATCCCTGTCTGAAGAGTTGGCCCTGGGAATGGTTCCTCTTGGGCTAACAGAAGGTCTGGGGACTATGACCTCCGGGGTCCTTCTAGTCGAAGTCAGACCATTAAGTCCGGTCTTTTTATGAGAATTTGGGGTCTGCATCCCACTGCTCTCCTGCTCCTTCAGGGATTCTCTGTTGTGTTCCCTGTCAGGGCAGTCATCAGTTGTGGCCAGGCACCATCTAGTTCTGGTCTCGGGCTGATGTAGTCTCATAGTTATCTTGTGTCTTTGGTGTTCTTCATTCTTTCTTGCTCCAGGTGGGTTGAGACCAACTGATGCATCACAGATGGCCGCTTCCTAGTGTTTAAGACCCCAGACGCCACTCTCCAAAGTGGAATGCAGAATGTTTTCTAAATAGATTTTATTATGCCAATTAACTTAGATGTCCCCTGAAACCATGGTCCCCCAACCCCCATCCCTGTTCGCTGGCCTTCAACATGTTCAGTTTACTCAGGAAACTTCTTTGCTTTTGGTTTAGTCCAGTTGTGTTGACCTCTCCCGTACTGTGTGCTGTCTTTCCCTTCGCCTAAAATAAAACTTGTCTACTATCTAATTAGTGAAAAACCCTCTCCCTTCCTCCCTCCCTCCCCCCTCTTGTTGCCATTAAAGAATATTTTCTTCTCTGTTTAAATTATTTTTCCAGTTCTTATAATAGTGATCTTATACAATATTTGTCCTTTTGCAACTGACTAATTTCACTCAGCATAATGTCTTCCAGATTCCTCGAAGTTATGAAATGTTTCATGGATTCATCATTGTTCTTTTTTTTTTTTTAGTTAATTTTTATTGTGCTTTAAGTAAAAGTTTACAAATGAGGTCAGTCTGTCATATAAAAATTTACATACACCTTGCTATACACTCCTAATTGCTCTCCCTCTAATCAGATAGCACAGTTCTTTCCTCCACCCTCTCTCCTCGTGTCCATTTGGGCAGCTTCTGGCCCCCTCTGCCCTCTCATCTCCCCTCCAGACAGGAGATGCCAATATAGTCTCATGTGTCTACTTGATCCAAGAAGCTCGTTCTTCACCAGTATCATCTTCCATCCAATATTCCAGTCCAGGAAACCCTGGTGGTGTAGTGGTTAGGAGTTATGGCTGCTAACCAAAAGGTCAGCAATTGTAATCCACCAGGTGCTCCTTGGAAACTCTATGGCGGCAGTTCTGCTCTGTCCTATAGGGTTGCTATAAGTCGGTAATCAACTCGACGGCAGTCGGTTTGGTGATATTCCAGCCCAATCCCTGTCTAAACAGTTGGGTTTTTGGAATGGAACCACTGGGGTAATAGAAGGTCTGGGTATCATGGCCTCCAGGGTACTTCTAGTCCCAGTCTGACCATTAAATCTGGTCTTTTTACAAGAATTTGGGGTCTGCATCCCACTGCTCTCTTGCTCCCTTTGGGGTTCTCTGTTGTGTTCCCTGTTAGGGCAGTCATCAGTTGTAGCTGGGAACCATCTAGTTCTTCTGGCCTCAGGCTGATGTAGTCTCTGGTTTATGTGGTCCTTTCTGTATCTTAGGCTCATAGTTATCGTGTGTGTTTGGTGGTCTTCATTATTCCTTTCTCCAGATGGTTTGAGACCAGTTGATGCATCTTAGATGGCCACTTGGTAGCGTTTAAGACCCCAGACGCCACTCTCCAAAGTGGGATGCAGAATGTTTCCTTAATAGATTTTAGTATGCCAATTGACTTAGATGTCCTCTGAAACCATGGTCCTCAAACCCCTGCCCCTGTTACCCTGGCCTTTGAAGCATTCAATTTGTTCAGGAAACGTCTTCGCTTTTGGTTTAGTCCAGTTGTGTTGACCTCTCTTGTATTGTGTGTTGTCTTTCCTTTCAGCTAAAATAAAACTTATCTACTATCTAATTAGTGAGTACCTCTCTCCCTCCCTCCCCCCTCCCCCCCTCATAACCATCAAAGAATATTTCGTTCTCTATCTGTTTAAACTATTTCTCCAGTTCTTATAATAACAGTCTTATGCAATATTTGTCCTTTTGCAACTAATTTCACTCAGCATAATGTCTTCCAGATTTCTCCATGTTATGAAATGTTTCATGGATTCATCATTGTTCTTTATCGATGGGTAATATTCCATTGTGTGAATATACCATAATTTATGTATCCATTCATCCATTGATGGACACCTTAGTTGCTTCCAACTTTTTGCTATTGTAAACGGTGATGCAATGAACATAAGCATGCATATATCTGTAGGTGAAAAGGCTCTTATTTCTCCAGGATATACTCCGAGGAATGAAATTGCTGGATCATATGGTAGTTTTATTTCTAGTCTTTTAAGGAAGCAGCAAATCGATTTCTAAACTGGTTGTACCATTTTACATTCCCACCAGCAGTGTATAAATGTTCCAATCTCTCCACAACCTCTCCTGCATTGATTATTTTGTGTTTTTTTGGTTAATGCCAGCCTTGCTGGAGTTAGAATCTCATCGTAGTTTTGATTTGCATTTTTCTAATGCCTAATGATCGTGAGCATTTCCTCATGTATCTGTTCGGTACCTCCAAGTCTTCTTTAGTAAAGTGCCTGTTCATATCCTTTGCCAGTTTTTAAATCGGGTTATTTGTCTTTTTGTAGTTGAGTTTTTGCAGTATCATGTAGATTTTAGAGATCAGGCGCTGACTGGAAATGTCACAGTTAAAAACTTTTTCCCAGTGTGTAGATAGTCTTTTTACTCTTTTGGTGAAGCCTTTGGATGAGCATAGGTGTTTGATTTTTAAGAGCTCCCAGTTATCTGGTTTCTTTTCTGAATTTTTAGTCGTGTTTTGTATACTGTTTATGCCATGTATTAGGGCTCCTAACGTTGTCCCTATTTTTTTGTCCATGATCTTTATGGTTTTAGATTTTGTATTTAGGTCTTTGATCCATTTTGAGTTAGTTTTTGTGCATGGTGTGAGGTATGGATCTTGTTTCATTTTCTTGCAGATGAGTATCCAGTTATGCTAACACCATTTGTTAAAAAGACTGCCTTTTCCCCAATTAACTGAATTTGGGCCTTTGTCAAATATCAGCTGCTCATATGTGGATGGATTTATGTCTGGATTCTCAATTCTGTTCCATTGGTCTACATATCTGCTGTTGTACCAGTACCAGACTGTTTTGACTACTGTGGCGATATAATAGGCTCTAAAATTAGGTGGAGTGAGGCCTCCCACTTTGTTTTCTTTTTCAGTAATGCTTTACTTATCCGGGATCTTTTACCCTTCCATATGAAGTTGGTGATTTGTTTCTCCATCTCATTAAAAAATGTCATTGGAATTTGGATCAGAATTGCATTGTATCTATAGATGGCTCTTGGTAGAATAGACATTTTTACAATGTTAAGTCTTCCTATTCTTGAGCAAGGTATGTTTTTCCACTTGCATAGGTCTCTTTTGGTTTCTTGCAGTAGTGTCTTGTAATTTTCTTTGTATAAGTCTTTTACAACTCTGGTAAGATTTATTCCTAAGTATTTTATCTTCTTGGGGACTACTGTAAATGGCATTGATGTGGTGATTTCCTCCTCAATGTTCTTTTTGTTGGTGTGGAGGAATCCGACTGAATTTTGTATATTTATGTTGTATCCTGGTCTTATGTTGAACTCTTCTATTAGTTTCAGTAGCTTTCTTGAGGATTCTTTAGGGTTTTCTGTGTATAAAATCATGTCATCCACAAATAGAGATACTTTTACTTCTTCCTTACCAATCTGGATGCCTATTATTTCTTTATGTAGCCTAATTTCTCTGGCTAGGACCTGGTCCAGCACAATGTTGAATAAGAGTGGTGATAAAGGGCATCCTTATCTAGTTCCCGTTCTCAAGGGGAATGCTTTCAGAATCTCTCCATTTAGGATGACGTTGGCTCTTGGCTTTGTATAAATGCTGTTTATTATGTTGAGGAATTTTCCTTCTATTCCTATTTTGCTGAGAGTTTTTACCATGAATGGGTGTTGGACTTTGTCACATGCTTTTTCTGCATTAGTTGACGAAATCATGTGGTTCTTGTCTTTTGTTTTATTTATATGATGGATTACATTAATTGTTTTTCTAATGTCGAACCATCCCTGCATACCAGGTTATGGTGAATTATCTTTTTGATGTGTTGTTGAATTCTATTAACTAGAATTTTGTTGAGGGTTTTTGCATCTACGTTCTTGAGGGATACAGGTCTGTAATTTTCTTTTTCTGTGGTGTCTTTACCTGGATTTGGTATCAGGGATATGCTGGATTCATAGAATGAGTTTGGGAATATTCCGTCCTTTTCTATGCTTTGAAATACCTTTAGTAGTAGTGGTGTTAACTCTTCTCTGAAAGTTTGGTAGAACTCTGCAGTGAAGCCACCCGGGCCAGGTCTTTTTTTTGTTGGGAGATTTTTAATTACCTTTTCAATCTCTTTTTTTTGTTATAGGTCTATTTAGTTGCCCTATCTCTGTTTGTGTTAGTTTAGGTAGGGAGTGTGTTTCTAGGAATTCATTCATTTCTTCTAGGTTTTCAAATTTGTTGGAGTACAATTTTTTGTAGTAATCTGATATGATTCTTTTAATTTCTGTTGGGTCTGTTGTGATACCACCCATTTCATTTTTTATTTGGGTTCTTTGCATCCTCTCCTGTTTTTCTTTAGTCCGTCTATCCAATGGTTTATCAATCTTTTCAGAGAACCAGGTTTTGGTCTTGTTAACTCTTTTAATTTTTTTCCTGTTCTCTAATTCGTATAATTCTGCTCTAATTTTTATTATTTGCTTTCTTCTGGTGCCTGAAGGTTTCTTTTTTTGCTTTCTTTCTATTTGGTCAAGTTGTACGGATAGCTTTTTTATTTTGGCCCTTGCTTCATTTCGTATGTGTGAATTTATTGATGTAAATTAACCTCTGAGGACTGCTTTTGCTGTGTCCCAAAGGTTCCGATAGGAAGTGTTTCATTCTTATTGGATTCTCTGAATTTCTTTGTTCCATCCTTAATGTCTTCTATAACCCAGCCTTTTTTGAGCAGGATATTGTTCAGTTCCCAAGTATTTGATTTCTTTTCCCTGATTTTTCTGTTATTGATTTCTACTTTTATGTCCTTATGGTCAGAGAAGATGTTTTGTAATATTGCAATGTTTTGGATTCTGCAAAGGCTTGCTTTATGACCTAATATGTGGTCAATTTTAGAGAATGTTCTATGTGCACTAGAAAAGAAAGTATACTTTGCAGTTGTTGGGTGGACTGTTCTATATACGTCTATGAGGCCAAGTTGGTTGATTGTGGAATTTAGATCTTCTGTGACTTTTTGAGTTTCTTCCTGCATATTCTCTCCTTCATCAAAGTGGTGTGTTGAAGTCTCCTACTATTATTGTGGAGCTGTCTATCTCCCTTTTCAATGCTGTTAGAGTTTGTTTTATGTATTTTGGAGCTCTGTCATTGCGTGTGTAAATATTTTTTATGGTTATGTCCTTCTGGTGTATTGACCCTTTAATCGTTATGTAGTGTCCTTTCTTATCCTTTGTGGTGGATTTTACTTTAAGGTCTATTTTGTCAGAAACTAAAATTGACACCCCTACTCTTTTTTGATTGTTGTTCACCTGATATATTTTTTTCATCCTTTGAGTTTTAGTATGTTTGTGTCTTTATGTCTAAGGTGTGTCTCTTGTAGGCAGCATATACACAGATTATTTTTTAAATCCATTCTTCCACTCTCTGTCTCTTTATTGGTGCATTTAGTACATTTACATTCAGCGTAATCATTGATAGGTATGGGTTTAGTCATTTTGATGTCTTTGTGTGTGTGTGTGTGTTCTTGACAGTTTCTTTGTTCCACTTAATTTTCTGTGCTGCGTCATTTTTCTTTATATATTTTCTTTTCCTCTTTTTCATTGTTGATTTTGTATTTGCTGGTTCTTTATGTTTTTCTTGTTTTTTATTTTGATATGTAGGATTGTTAGTTTCCTTTGTGGTTACTTTAATATTTACCCCCATTTTTCTAAGTTTAAAACAATCTTTTATTTCTTTATATAGCCTTGACTTCCTCTGCATATGAAAAATCTATAACTACATTTTTTAGTCCCTTTTTTTTTGTTTTAATGTTGTCATCTTTTACATAATGACATCTCTGTTTCCCTATTTTCAGTGTTTTAGCTTTGATTTATTTTTGTGATTTCCCTACCTGGGTTGACATCTGGTTGCTCTGTTCTGTGTTCTAGTCTTGGGTTGTTATCTGATGTTATTGATGTTTTCTAACTGGAGGACTCCCTTTAGTATTTTTTGTCGTTTTTGTTTGGTTTTTGCAAATTCCCTAAACTTCTGTTTATCTGGAGATGTCCAAATTTCACCATTATATTTGAAAGACAGTTTTGCTGGATATATAATTCTTGGCTGACAATTTTTTTTTCCTTCAAGGCTTTACGTATGCCATCCCACTGCCTTCTTGTCTGCCTTGTGTCTGCTGAGTAGTTCGAACATAGTCTTAGTGACTCTCTTTTGTAGGTGACTTTTTGTTTATCCCTAGCTGCTCTTAAATTGTCTTTTTTTCTTTAGTTTTGGCAAGTTTGATTATAATATGTCTTGGTGACTTTCTTTTGGGATCTACGTTGTGTGGGGTTTGATGAACATCTTGGATAGGTATCTTCTCATCTTTCACGATAAAGCTTCAACAATACTATCTGTATTTTCTGTTCCCTCCTCCCCCTGTTTTGGTACTCCAATCACTCATAGGTTATTCCTCTTGATAGAGTCCCACATAATTCTTAGGGTTTCTTCATTTTTAAAAATTATTTTATCTGATTTTTCTTCAGATATGTTGGTGTCAAGTGCTTTATCTTCAATCTCCCAAATTCTGAATTCTATTGCCCAAGTTCTTCTCCTATGGCTTCAGATTGAGTTGTCTAATTCTGAAATTTTATTGTTAATCTTCTGGATTTCTGTTTGCTGTCTCTCTATGGATTCTTGCAGCCTGTTAAATTTGTCGTTTTGCTCCTCTCTCATCTCCTTAAGTTCCTCTAATGCAATATCTGTGTATACCTTGGCTTGTTCTGCATTTTGCTTGAGCTCCTTCCTGATCTCTTAAAGAGTTCTCTATATTAATCTTTTGTATTCTACCTCCAGTAATTCCAGGAAATTATCTTCGTCTGGAAGATTTCTTGATCTTTGTTTTGGGAACTTATTGAATCCATCATGGTCTGCCTCTTTATGTGATTTGATAATGACCATTGTCCCCGAGCCATCAATAAGGTACTGTATTTATTTATTTTATGTTTGCCTACTGTGTCCTAGCTTCTTGTTTTGTTTTGATATGCTCAGATAGGCTGCTCAAGCAAGCTAGTTTGATTATTGGCATCTTTGAAGCTCTAACATCCTGTCACCTAGTGGTTAGGGCTGTTATGTGAGCCCAGGAGTCCATTCACTTTTCTTGTATGTTTTCAGGTCAGGTGTCCAGGTAGTCGGTCATCAAATGTGTGGTACAGACTCTCACCTACCATCCTAGACAAGCAGGGGTGACTGGTGTAGTCAGAGGTATCTGGCTGCAGTAGGGCTCATGTACTGAGCAAGGCAGGGGACTGACAACCACCCTTAAGTATCTATGAGGAAAGCATGTCCATGTTCCCTAGAATGTGTAGGTGGGTGGGTTCTGCAGCCAGACTACGGGCACCCAATGCTGTTGACTATAAGGACTGGGGGGCACCACTTATCCTTGGACCCCTGTCACGGGTGTCTAGGTGGCATAGATGGATCCACCAGTCCTCAGGCCCCCGATGTGGGTAGGTGAGGACCCTGCATAATAGGAAGAGCAGTTGCAAACATCATGAACCCGCCTTTCCACCATATAGCCGAAACAGTTGAAATTAGACTTCAGGTATACACCATGTTGTACTGTGTTAATGAGAGCCTATGCTGTTGAAATGAGCCCACACCGACCTATGCAGGGGTGAAAGGCATTCAAAGTCCATGGACCCTTTATGCCTGTGCCTAGGCAAAGGACCTCTTTCTGACCTGAGTTCCCAGCTTAGGGGAGCTGGCAAATTATTTTTTCCTTGTTTGTTAACTTGTTCCCTCTCCAAGGCTGGGAGAATGCCTCAGGACACGTGACGAGTCCTACTTGCAGCCCAGGGGATGCAGGCTGCTGGGACCCAGTGCAGAGTGGGAGGGGCGCAGGTAAGTGGGAGAGAGGTTTTTCCCAAAGCAGTATTTTTTAATTCTTGTGGTTGGTTAGATGCATGTACTTATCTTTTGCCAGTTGGGCACCGCTTTTTGCTGATTCTGGAGGCGTGAGTAGACTCTCTGCTTCTTGGTCTCTCCCAATGTAGAAGATGGATCCTGAATGCCACTGCTTGCCTCACCATGCTCATGCCAGCAGGTTTGGCCTATGGGGTGCCGGTTCCTGCCAGGTCAGGTTTGGCAACTCATTGCTGCTTCTGAACTGTCTCTCCTTCCCTTGCCTCTCAGTCCAATTCCTCAACTTTGCCTTTGATGTTCAGGGCTCCTAGATTATAATATATAATCAATTTGCTTGTTTTTTCAGATCTTTGTTGTAAGAGGGACCACAGAAAGCATTTGACTACTCCACCATCTTGGCCCTGCCTCCAGATAAAACATTTTTTTAATTAAAAAAGAAAGTAATGGGAGGTGACAACACTGAACAAAGATGACCATTTCTAGAGTATAGCTAGATTGGCTGTTTAGTTTGTTAGTTCCCTAAATTAATTCAGTTAGTTTTACTTCGGCTTAGCTTTTTTTTGGAAGATTAGAGAAACAAACATATTTATAATTTGAGGGATCAAGGGGTAATATCCAGTGAAAAGGAAGAGATTGAAAGGTTTAGGAAATAAAGGGTAAAACTGGTAAATAAGGTAATGAAGGAGGCCAAACCAAAAACCCAGTGCCATGAAGTCAATCCTGACTGATAGCAACCTTAGAGGACAGGTAGAACTGCCCCATAGAGTTCCCAAGGAGCACCTGGTGTATTCGAACTGCTGACCTTTTGGCTGGTAGCCGTAGCACTTAACCACTATGCCACCAGGGTTTCCATGGAGAAGACAGGAGGAGTTAAATTTCAGAACAGATGGAGTATTTTATTCTCTCTGTGAATTCTTTGAGATCAAAGATGGTGTCTTATTAATTTTTGTCAGTGTTATGCTAGGATGTGTCATAGTGCCTAAACCATAGTTGGCATGGAATAAATATTTATAAATGAATGAATCAATGAGGGTAACGAACCAAATGAGTCTATATAAGGGAGATAATGAGTCCAGATTTGAAGATGGTGAGTTTTGAGTTGCCTACGTCCAGTAGAGATTTGGAAGCTCAGACAGAGGTCAGGAGATAAAATTAAGATCCGTTTTAGCATTCAATATGATATTCAAATGAAATATTTTAATACAGGATACCAATATATCTTTTGTATAATATCTCTCTACAAGGTTTGATTATGTAAGCTAATTCCTAAAAATTAGAAATACCTATATGACCATTTGAGCCCATGGCTAGGGCTTCTCCCATGATCTTTTCTTCCTGTCAGAGGCTATGAACAATGTCAACCTTGGTAAATAGAGCTGAAACAGATGGTTTACCAAGGTTGAAATTGTCCATAACCTCTGACAGGAAGAAAAAAGATACTAATTAAGTGTATTAGCATCTTAAAGATATCCTAGAGAGTTTTCTGGTTTTCAGTTTTCTTAGGACTTTTTTCAGTATCAAGTATGTCCAATAACCTCTTTGCTAAGTTCTTCTTTCTCTGTGACAAAAGTACCAAAACTAAACATGTAAATCCAAATGAAACATGAGGATAGAAATATTAATGTTCTTTCCAGAGACAGATTTTACCTTGAAGCTAATGAAGCTCAAGTTTCAAGGTCATGGGAAAAGCCCTAGCCATGCGTTCACATGGTCATATGATTTCATAAAATTTGCAAAAGTTATGATTTTGTTTCTTATTCTAAGTATACATTTTTATACCTAATTTTTTTTTAACTTTACCTGTTTTTTCTTAAAGGACCCCCAAATTACATAAACTTCAGATCCCACAAAATCTGGATACCCCTGAAAAACAAATGAAAATGAACTAATATTAATTCATTACTAACTTTGTGAGGTAATTTCTGGCCAAGCTAAGACAAGCAACATAAGGTAGAGAAAAAAGCAGGGATTTTAGGGCAAAGCTTAAAAATGCATATGTCTATATGCAGGACCAGCTATATAATTTGAGGGACCAGTGCAAAGTGAAAATATGGGGCTCTTGTTCAAAAATTATTATGAATTTAAAGGTGGTGACCATAGAGCCTTAAACAGTGTGGGGCCCCTTTAAGCACAGGCCTCGTGCAGCTGCGTAAGTCGTATGCCATGAAGTCAGCCCTGCCTACAGGTACTAGTAGACAATACTAGCCCAGTATAAGAAAATCACCAAGTAAAAAGCCTTGGATCCTACTTAAAGGATCAGCTATCATGTGGCTGCAGTGATTGCTGCCTTGCTAGGATGTAGGCCTAGCATTGCCATCTCTGCTGATTTTTCAAGTCAGAAATCTGGATGTCTGTGTGCGGTTACCTGGTTTTTAAATACAATTTATATTATCTGAAAATA
This sequence comes from Loxodonta africana, assembly GCF_030014295.1. Classification (NCBI taxonomy): domain Eukaryota; kingdom Metazoa; phylum Chordata; class Mammalia; order Proboscidea; family Elephantidae; genus Loxodonta; species Loxodonta africana. The sequence continues at coordinate 85,178,951 of NC_087343.1, read as the reverse complement.
CCGTGAAGACCATACCAAATATATGTCAGGTGGAGTGAAGGTGGTGTCATATATACCTATGAGTCCTTATCTGGAATCTTTGCTTCAGAGCCAGAGAGATCTAGATGCAAATCCCGACTTTTCCACTTGCTCGCTCTTTGATTTTTTAGAGATTCATTTTCCTCATCCTAGTGCAGAGCCTGGCATATGGAAGTGCTCCATAATGTTAGTTCAGTATCTCACACTCTCAAACACATACTCTGGCTGTTCTTTGAATTTTTTAATTGTCGTAGAAAGGATACAATTTGTTATAGTAGTAGACTTTTTTATTCAAAATTAAGAAAATTTCAGGAATATTTTTTTCCTTTGGCTGGTGTCTTAGTTAACTATTGCTACTGTAACAGAAATACCACAAGTGAATGGCTTTAACAAATGGAAATTTATTTTCTCATAGTTTAGTAGGTTAGAAGTCTGAATTTAGGGTGCCGACTCTAGGGGAAGGCTTTCTCTCTCTCTTGTCTTTGGAGGAAGGTCCTTGTCTATTCTGAGCTTCTACTCCTGGGTGATCTTCATGTGACTTGGCCTCTCTCTTCTATCTCTGCTTCCTTGATCTGTTCCTTTTATATTTTGTAAAAGATTGACTCAAAATATACACTATATTAATCCTGCCTAACAAAGACAACCCATTCCCAAATGGGATTATATATACAGGCATAGAGTTTAGGATTTACAACACATATTTTGGGGAGACACAATTCATGCCATAACAGATGCTATATAAATGATATTCCTAAAAGGACTAAGAAAATGTCCTCTCTTCAGTTCACCTAATCCTGAAATAATACAATGCTTATATATTTCATTCATATGAAACTGTGGTAAGGAAAATCTACCTATTTCCTTTTTAGACAAAGGAAATTGGTATATAGGTAACCACTCACTGTTGATTTGAATACCAGGTTGTGTGATTTTTTTTTTTTTTCCTCTTTACCGTAGTTTCTTACATAAGAAACAAATAAGCACGTGAGCCTCAGGCATTGTATTATTTCAAGATTAGGTGAATTGAAGAGAGGACATTTTTCTCAGTCCTTTTAGGGATATCATTTACAGAGTATCTGTTATGGATTGAATTGTATCCCCCCCAAATATGTGTTGTAAATCCTAACCTCTATGCCTGTGGTTATAATACCATCTGAGAATGGGTTGTCTTTGTTAGTTAATGAGACAGGATAAATGTAAGGTATGTCTTGAGTCAATCTCTTACAAGATATAAAAGAAGCAGATTTACTCTGCCTAAGAAGGAAACTGGGGCCCTGGTGGCACAGTGCTTAAGAGCTCAGATGCTAACCAAAAGGTCAGCAGCTGGAATCCACCAGCCGCTCCTTGGAAACCCTATGGGGCTGTTCTACTCTGTCCTGTAGGGTCACTATGAGCTGGAATTGACTCGATGGCAATGGGTTTGGTTTTGGTTTTTGGTAAGAAGGAAACCTGTGTACCTATTAGAGCTGGTGGTGCAGTGGTTAAGAGCTCAGGCTGCTAACCGAAAGGTTGGCAGTTCAAATCCACCTTGGAAATCCTATGGGGACAGTTCTACTGTGTCCTAAAGTGTCACTGTGAGTTGGAATTGACTTGACAGCAATGGGTTTGGTTTTTTTGGTTTTTATGTACCTATTTATTCTGTCTAAAATGAAATATTTTTAATAGTCTACCTCACAGTTTCCCTAAGCTGTCACATCAAGAAGAAAAACCGGTAGAAAGCATTAACCAACATTCATACTGTAACTCTTCAGAAAATTAAAATACACTTACAAAGTGAACCAAATCTTGTCACTGAGAAATCTGCAAAGATGTGATGAAAACTGTAAGAAATGGAAACAGCTTTATATAGATGAATTCATTTTGTTAAACATTAAATACGTATTGTAATAGTCAGCTATTGCCACAATAATGTTCCACAACAAACCTCTGCAAAACTTGGTAGCATGTAACAATAGGCACTTATTTCTTGCTCATGCATCTTTGAGTCTATTGTGGTTCAAGCTGATCTAGACTGGGTCCAGCTGGCTTGGTTCCAAGACACAGGTTTGGTCCTGGTCTGGTCCATGGATTCCTTACCCTCCTTGGACCATCAGCTACCTGGGGCATGTTATTGTAATATCAAAAGGCAGAAGAGCAACAGGGCAACCCCAACTGCTTATTTCAAGCCTTTGCATACAAGTCCACTGGCGTTCATTTAGCCAAGCCCAAAGTCAAGGGATGGAAAAGTACACTCTACTCACCTGGGACCATGGCAATGGTGTGGATGTAGTAACAGGAGAGAAGAATTGAGAGTAATAACTCAATATGCCACAAATACTTTAATAAAGCTGAGATATTTGGAGCCACGCCTCTTGGACTCTTACTCTTCATGGAACATTACTGAAGTTTGTCTACATTTGTTTTGAATTTTTCAGATCAAAGTGATTGATTTGAGTATTCTGGTGTAGAGCACTGAGATAGCAAGTGAGTAGTTACTCAAATGTTGGAGGAAAACCAAACCTACCTCTTAAGAAAAATCCCTGGCTTTACCTACTGATACCTATCCTTATCACCTACTTAAATGCAAACATGGAGGGTCTTACATTCCACCCTGCCCATTCCCAATCAGAGGCCCATCTGGTATGGCTTTAGCTTTGTCAGCAGCACAGAATACCAACATTCTTTGTCCTCCTCAGTGTTTATTTTTTAGTTTACTGCTGATGAACTCGTATCAAAAGCTTAGTTGAGAGAAGTCATTCTTGGAAAGTCATCTAGAAAAATGTTATCCGTAGTGTTCCTGTGGTATTCTATTTTTTCCTTGGATCAAATTAGATTCCAAGAAGGCTACACACTTGAATATATTACTTAGCCCCTTGTAAAATCACCAGTATTGAACTGACTTTTAATGTTGTAGTCTTAGCTTTTATCAAAGTTATTATAAGAAAAAGTCATAAAAAATTGATTTTATTTTTGTTATTGAACTGTCACTGAGGTCATCTTATTGCTCAATGGCCTCTTTGAGTCTCTTGTAGGTAGGTATGTGGTAGACTGACACAGTGGCTGCAACAATGGGCCCAACATAGCAACAATTGTGAGGATGGCACAGGATCAGGCAATGATGTGTTCTGTTACATATAGGGTTGCTATGAGTCTGAGCCAACTTGATGGCACCTCACAACAACACTAACAAGGGAAGTAGTAGGTAGATAGATAAATAGGATTAAACAGCTATAGAGATAGAGAGATATAGATACATATCTTTTTTAATGTAACCCATAAAATCTTTTAAGGAAAGAGATGTCTTCTACCATGTTATGTATCTTTTTTTTTTTTAATGTAAAGGAAACATTTTAGACAGTCACTGTCAATATATAAGAAATACTGAAATTAGTGTTAAAGGTTTAAGAAATTTAATAATACACTTAGAATTATCTTCTCAGAATTTTAATACAGTGTATTCTAAACTTTAGCCTTAACAATGATGAATAAATTTTGATTTGACTGGCATTACTAATTTACACATCATGAATTCTATGCAATAAAATAAATGAGAATCATTTTTGTACACTGAAGATTTAACAAAACCACAATCTCTAAAGAATAAGAGCTGTTTTGTTTAAATAGCAAGACCTCTCCAATTGTAATTTTACTCTCCCATGCCGTTTTTATATTTTGTTTAGGAAACGCAATGCTAAACAGCTCAAATCGTTGTAAAATTTTGGTAGGCCTGTAAGTTTAAAATTGTCCAAAAAGTGCTATTTTTAATGAGAGTGGTTTATTACATTATTTAAGCCAAGATTTTTTTTCTCCCACTCTTAAATGTTCCTTTCAGAATCACATATATTCAATATTGGCTAAGTATAAAAAGTATATTAGGTAGATAAATTCAACTATGGGTTTCACGAATATTATCAATATTACAGTACTGCAGAGTTCTCCTGTAATCATCTACAATTTTGTTATTTTTTCCCCCACTTTACACCTGGTGTTGTTTGGGATAAAAACAAAAAAACCCAAACCCATTGCCATTAAGTCAATTACGACTTACAGTGACCCTATACAGACTGAATAGAACTGCCCCATGGGGTTTCCAAGGACTGGCTGGTGGATTGAAACTGCTGCTAAACTTATGGTTAGGTTAATCTTTTGGTTAGCAGCTGAGCTCTTAACCTCTGCACCACCAGGGCTCCATTGAGATAGGAGAATACAAAGAAGTGATTCTGCTGTTAATCTGAAAAGATGATTTCTTTATTTTAATAGCTCATAGGCAGCTGTGACCTCCAATGACCTCTTCTGTTATTCTAGTCATAGATACTAATTCATTAAATGGATCAACTGTTAAGTAAAACATAGATTATAGCATTGCTTAAACTGAGTATAACTGAAATAATTATATTTAATGATGGTGCAGTGGTTGAGAGCTACAGCTGCTAACCAAAAGGTCGGCATTTCAAATCCACCAGTAGCTCCTTGGAAACCCTATGGAGCAGTTCTACTCTGTCCTACAGGGTTACTAGGAGTCGAGATCGACTCGATGGCAGTGGGTTTTGGTTTTATATTAAATGATAAAAAATATAAAAATTTTACTTAGAATAATACTTTAATATCCCTTTTAGGATGTCTCTAATTTATCTGTTCTGATATTTTTCTACGCACTTCATCCACTTGTCCAATCTGGTGCCCAGTCTTTTTCTTCATTAATTTTTGGAGAACATCTGCCATTATATAGTAAACGCTTTACTTTTCTTCGGAAGTTCTAACTGTTTTGGAAAGGAAGTTTATGAGCTATCAGAGACAAACTCAGAGTAAGCTCACCTGAATCGTGAGGATGATAAGCAGATGTAGTCTCCTGGCCCCCAGACTCTCTCAGGGCCTAACACTGTACCTAGGCTAAGTCTGGTGATGTTTGGCTATTTGCTCATATATAGTGCTTGGCATTGAAATATGATCAGAAGCACTATGTATATGGGCAGAATTTGTGAATTTGTGCGGAATAACTTTGGGCCAATTGTGGGCCCAGATATTTCTTGCGGAAATCCCTAATTGTTAGTGGGTTTTGTGATGTTTGTTTGTTTGTTTTTGTGGGAATTGTCTCAGGCTAGTTAAGTTGCCCAAGATTAATCTACCAATCTCTTGGGTGGCGCAATTTGGAGGGGTGAATGAGTAAAGCTTGGCTTCTGGCTTTCTCAGAATCAAAGGAGGGAAGGAGGATGGGGGTCTCACCATTGGATGTGTAGACCTTTACTTTATAATTTCTCTGGTTTCAGTACTGTCCCTTCTGCATTACGTAAAATATAAACAAAAAATGGTAGTTTCAAAAAGGACCTTTCGAAAACAAACAGATCTAAAATTCAGCTTATGGAAAACCAAACTCTTCCTGTCTTCTCCAGTTATTCTCTTCTCATAGTTTGTTCACCTTGATAAATGGCGACTTCCAATTCCTCAGAATAAATTTAGGCATCATCTTTCACTCTTCTTTTCTTCTTCTCACACTAAGGTCAATTCACAAATCCTGGTGGCTCCACCCTCAAAACACCTCCAGAATCTGGCCATTTGCAGCAGCTGGTGCAAGGCACCATCATCTCTAGTGTGTTGCATATTGTTCCACTAATATTGATTTTTTTTTTTTAATCTGTTGCCATTGACAAAGACTTTATTTTTTCTGCTTGGACTAGTAAGACATTACTTGCCTTTTTCGTTCCTGCCATGGCGTTCTGCTCTGGACCTGACCACTGGTAGCCTGACTTGTGATATCTTCCTTCCTTCTTTTTGGATTCGGTTGTTGTTGTAAGCCATAGAGTACCTTCGACTCATAACAACCGTATATAACAGAGTAGAACCCCAACTCTCTAGAAAATCCTATAAGGAAGGGCTGTCATGGAAAGGAAAAGAAAAAAGCAAAATTGCAATTCTGTCCCAGCTCATGCAAAAAATTCCTCTGAGAATAACGTCACTGCCCCTCTGCTAGTTACTTGTCGATTTGCTCTCAGATCCAATCCCTGCCATTTCCGCTGTTCTGCTCTGCTCTAAGCTGAGCCCTGCGCTGTGCATTTCCCAGGCTCTTTGACAACTGGTTTCTAGTTGGGGAAGCCACTATTAGAGACTGGAGAGTGAGAAGTGGAGAAATCATGGTATTTCTCCTCCCTTCTCTCTGCTCCTGGCAACCCTGGCAGGGGGTGAGTCTTGGCCATGGTTCCATCTCCCTCGAGGTTCCCCAGTGCCTAAGCTCTGGCTACATCACCTCCTCTTCCTTCTGCCCCTCTGGTTGTGGGAGTAGTTGCAGTTCCTGCTGTTGATAAACTCGGATTGCCTCACTGACCTCTGATTGCCCTCTCAGCTCTCCCATCCCTTTTGTGACTACTAGTTCCCTGTATTAAATTTATCCATATTAAAATAACTGTTTCTGTTTTCCTACCTGGACCCTGACTGATGGCGCCACCTTTCAAATTGCTGCCATGTGCTGTAGGAATCTAGGTTTGTGCTTACAACCAGATTTTCCCTCTAAGACATTGTTAATATTTATTTGTTTTCATATTTACGCTGCAGGTTTAAAATAAAATTCTCTGCCTTTTATAAAAATAAAATGGTTTTAGAATCATAGTCTAAGTATTTATTCCTCAAGACCAGATATGGCAGTTTTCATTTTAGTGAGACCCTACCAAATGTTGGCCCTTGAGCCAGACACCTCACAAGTATTTTCTCTAATCTGCACAAGGTAGTTATTACTCCAAAAACTTGCCTAGATTATGTAGGTGGTGGGACTTGACTTTAAACTTGTGTCTATCTGATGCGAGTTCTTTTCACCACCTCACTTCACTTTTCTAATACATTCTATGACTATCTTCACGTTAATCAGTGCTTGCTCGTCCTTGTGATTCTAAGCAGCACAAACAGACTTTATTATATCTCTATACAGTAATTCTAGGGTCATTTGCAGGTGAAAGATATGTGAATTTAGGAAATATTAAGTAAAATCATAGGTAACCTATTGTGTTTCAATTACGTAAACAATTGTATATGGCTTCAAATGTCATTCCAACTGCTATTTGTAGGCTTGAAACATGGAAAAAAATCTAATCACTGAGTTAATTCTATTATCCCTTGAACACCACAGTGAAGTTAACCCAGAATGAGTACTTCCATTTATTCTATAAAAAATGGAGAAAAAACCGAAGCTGTTGTTTTACCTGATTACTGAGCCTCTTGTTTGGAATGGAAGAAGCTGCTTCCAAACAGAGGCTGATGCTTTAGCAAAGGAACAGGGACTACAATGGAGGCAGGCGCTAAGTACTGCAAGCTTTAAACCCAAAAAGCCTGACAACTACCACGAAGCATCCTAGGGCCTTACTTGCCCTCAAACGTGAAAGCATGCACACAAAGTTTGCAAATTATTTTTCTGGCACCACGTCCAAAGAAACTAGAAAGGAAAGTATGAACCACAGAAATGCTGAGGCCACAATTTTCAAGTGGGAATTAATAACACATGAGGAAAGAATCCACTTCACTTGAAACAGAAAATACAACACACCACCTTCTTCCTTTTTGCTGTCAAACCTTTTAACCTTGACATTCACATTCAGTAGTTACAGGCCCTCAGAAGGAACTGGGCCTAATTTCAGAGAACACTTCTGCATATCCGTATGTAGGTTTGTACTTTGTGGATCTTCTGTGTCAAATTAACATTCCAGGCTGGTTTCTCCCTGGTGCTTGGCATTGACTGTTGCCAACTCCTTCTAGTATTGACTGTTATGTGCTAAAAAATGACAAAAGAATTATATTGTTGAGTAAAATGAAAGAACCCATAGAACCAACCCCTAAAAAAGATACCTCACAATCCAAAACCATACCATAAAATTTTAAGACAAAGAGAAAAGGTTTCTTAGATGAGCTACTGTTTTAAAAATCCCTCCGATACTGATCCCTTATATTAGCACAGAAGATATGAAGTTAATTATATATCCTTGTTTATCCCAATGTAAAGGTAGAATTCAGTCCTGATGGACTTACCCAAAAGTGATGAAAATAAAGAACACTTCATTTGATTCTTATTTCAACAACCAATAATGAAGTTGTACTTTCCAAAAAAAATTCGGATTACTACCATTCAATGGGGACATTCTGTTTACCATATTAAGCCATGTCTTTCAAAAGCCTACATGTGGAACTTATTATAAAATGATTCCTAGACTTCCATTGAGTGTAAAACTTTTCTTGTATTTATTTTAAATATTAGCCTATTTTTAGAGACTTTTAGGGATGACTTTTCTATAACTTCTCATGATTAAGTGCTGCCTGGAAGAGAATAGCAATCTCATCTTATTTACCCCAGGGCCCTTTTTGCTGATTTGCTTTCTTTTCACAGACCCCACAGGGCGAAGGCATTTAGCACTTCAGGCAGGAGGTGACAATATATCCTCTAAAGATCTGGAATTTAGTGAACAGTCAGCAGATCTAGGCTTAAGACCTGGCTCTCCTGCTACATAATCCATGTCACCTTGGGAAGGTCTTTTAACTTTTTTGCCTAAATTTCCACACCAGTACAATGGGACAGTAATTACAGTTACATGTCATTCATAGGTTGCATGTGAAGCAACAAAATGTGTATGAAAGTACTTGGGAAATCTGTCCCTTTCCTAATGCCTGAGAACTTTATGGATGGCTAACATGGTGCCAGCAAAGCAGGAAGTACTGACCTGAACTCTCAAACTCAAATTTCTAGGGTTCTCTAAGCCACAGCAATTTGCCAGAAGTGTCAAAAAGTGGAACGAACATGAAAATAGAAAATTTTTCTTGTATTTAATGCTCAGATGCTTACCTCAAGATCTGTCACCTGTACAAAGGCAATTCTACAAACAGTACATGATTCCTGAGTAGTAATCCTCTTTTTTTTAAAAAAAATTTAGCATTGCCAGGGACTCCAGATGCTTTGGATTCAAAACCAAGAAGGGAAAGATTAGAAAGAATTAGATGTGAATTTCTGATATTAGCTAGCCTAGTTATTCCAATAAATAATAATTTCTTAGAGGCAGTGTATACAGCTGACATCATGTGTACTTGATTTTTTATGTGTACATAAGTTTATCTGTAGTATAAATTCTCAGAAGTGTAATTCCTGGATCAAAGGGTAAAATGCATTGGTACTTTTGCCCTCCATAAGGATTACATCAATTTGCACTCTCAGGAATAATAATATGTGAGAGAGCTTATTTCCCCACAGACTTGCCTATACAGTATAAAAATATATGTATATATTCACTGTATATTCTGTAAAAAAAGCATTCCCTTTTTTCTAGTACTCTAATTAATCCATTGGAAACCTTGGTGGCTTAGTGGTTAAGTGCTACGGCTGCTAACCAAAGAGTCGGCAGTTCAAATCTGCCAGGTGCTCCTCGGAAACTCTATGGGGCAGTTGTGCTCTGTCCTATAGAGTCGCTATGAGTCGGAATCGACTCGACGGCGCTAGATTTGGTTTTTTTTAATTAACCCATTATGATTGAATAAGAATATTTTAACTCCCATTATTAGAACAAAAATACAAAATACAATTTTTCATATTTCTAAGTATTCTTAGAAAGAACAGGACACTTAAAGAAAGAAAATGAATACCATCATAAAGGAACCCTGGTGGCGCTTGGCTGCTAACTGAAAGCTCGGCGGTTCGAACCCATCAGCAGCTCTGAAGGAGAAAAGACCTGGCGATTTGCTCGCGTAAAGATTATAGCCTAGGAAACTGTATGTGGCAGTTTTGCACTGTCCTTTAGGGCAGCTATGAGTTGAAATTGACTCAACGGCAATGGATCTTTTTGGTTTGTACCATCATAAATATTTGTTTGCTTTCTTTGAGGGAAAAAAAGAGTACCAGAAATGAGGCTTCAAAATATTTAACGTGCCCACTCTTTTTATTGAAAGTTTAATTAAATTTAATAATTATTGATATTTACTAGTCGAAGTGTGAAAAGCATGCATAAAAAGACATATTTTTAAAAATTTAATTAAAAATATTTTATTGAATAGGAATTCATGTGAATCTCCAAACTTCTCAACTTGTTTGACATCAGTGGCATAAAAAATATTTAAGAATGAAAACAGAAAGCAGAGCAGCGATCGCTAGCTCATCACTTAAATGTACACCTTAAAGTAGAAACACCTAAATAATTATATGGTACACACTTGTGATTACATTTACCCATAAGGATTGGCCCTAGACCATCAAAACAGTAGCTGTTATCATCATTTATTAACTTGGGGCTTTTTAATTAAAGATGCTATATAAATTTAAAGCATTAATTCTCTACCAACAAAAACACACTACAGTCAGATGAGAGATAGACCTTGCCTGTTTAAGCCTAAGACACCTGAACAACAAATACCATTTCTTTTCCCAATGGTCTGAGTATTCTAGATCTCTGGCTTTCAAACTGAGTTTTGCAGAACCTTAAGGTTCTAAGGAGTTTCTGTGGAGATTTGCAAATGTTTGATTAGAATTTTACATTAAGACTATGACAAAAAAAATCTGAGCCCTCAAACGTGTATTATAGAAATATTCCAGAGATCACCAAAGAATTGATACTTGTGCTACCAGATAATTCATTTTTATACAGACCTCAGAATAAATCTTTATCCTCCATCGGTTTAAATGAAAAGTATCCAGAAAGGCAAGCTACTAAGTACCTATGAGAATGGGCATGAGTCAGAATGTTCTCCACACTTCATAGCCAAAACAAATACAGATATAAATTACAGGCTAAGGCCAACTACAACTGCTGATATCATATTTGGGCCAATTAAAAGAGGCTCAGTGGTCTTGCTATTGATTTGCTGAAAAGTAAATGCTATAATTTGGCATTATAAATTAAATTCACACCATAAAGGAGCTCATCATAAGATTTTGTTTGGGAAAAAAGCCAATAGTCCCATGGTTAAAAGGGTATGGACTGTGCTTCCCTTTGAGCAACCGTACAAACGTGTTTCATATAGCAAAAAAGGGGAGGTCCATAATACAGGTAGAGATTTTTCATTGGGGAGGGGAATGCATGAAAATGAATACTAATAGGAAAAAAGAAGTTGATAAGATGAGGAAAAATAAGAATTCAAATGCCTACTTGTAAAGTTGGGTGCATGTTGTATATATTTCATAATCTACAAACAAAAAATGTGGAATGATAACATTCAAATATGTCATATATAGGGATTCGAGACCTTGTTTTAAGTCTGTCTTGTTCAAATTGTATTTTCCACTGCAAATCATTTATTACTATGGGGAGAAAATGTAGGCTCATGGAAAATCACTATTGATAAGCTAATCCAATATGTCTGACTAGCTGAGTAAAAAATGTAATTATCAGACAGCAATGATTTGGAGCAAAAAAAAAACTTTTTTTTCCTATCACGTTAGAAATAAAAGATGTGAAATGTCTCTTGAGGCCTCCATGAAGACATTTGTCAATGTCTTTGATTTGATACCAGATTAAAATATAAATTGTTTTATTATAAATCTTGCAGAATTGAGCCAAAAAAATAAAAATTGATATACTCCTCCCTCACTCCCATGATAACTTTCTGAAAGTCTCTGAACAAGGCAAATGATTTCTCCAGTCATATGGAAAAGTGAAAGTTTAAGGCTGGCTGGTGGGTTCGAACCACTTACCTTTTGATTAGCAGCAGAGCACTTAGCCACTGAGCCACCAGGGCTCCTTAAGATTATTTGTAACTATCCATTTGTGATCATGATGTGTTATTAAATGATTAAGAAGTAGATATTGTTCCTAAGAGTGACACAAGTACAGAGAGCAGGGAACCAGAATTTTTGGACTATGGAGGAAAACAGCTTTATGGTGGGCTCTGGCATACTAAACCAAACTTGTTGCTTTCAAGTTGATTCTGACTCATAGCGACACTGGTGCAGTGGTTAAGCACTTGGCTACTAGCCAAAAGGTTGGCAGTTCCAACTCACCAGCCACTCTATGGGAAAAAGATATGGCAGCCTGCTTCTGTGAAGATTACAGCCTTGGAAACCCTATGGGGCAGTTCTGGCGTACTAAGACCCGCTGATTTTACTTACCCTAAAAACAGAAATGGATTGCAAAGTCACAATGGTGAAAGAAGAATACATAGCATGCCCATGAAGTCATGATCTAAACCTACATATCAAGAATTCTCATTGGTGTTAAGACTGTTTTTGATTAAGTAGGAAAAGTCACCAACAGCTGATAACCCAAAGTCCTTTTGTACCAAATACCATTACTTAATATTGGTTCTTGTAAGAGCTTCTATCTGTGTTCTTAGGACAGTGTCTTTGTCATCTACTGCTACCATTAACAGAAATATCACAAGTGGATGAGTTTAACAAAGAGAAATTTATTTCTCCACAGTGGAGTAGGCTAAAAGTCCAAATTCAAGGCATCAGCTCCAGGGGAGGCTTTCTCCCTCTGTCGGCCTTCTCATCAATCTTCCTCCAGACTAGGAGCTTCTCTGTGCAGGGACTCCGGGTCCAAACGAAGCGCTCTGCTCCCGGCACTGCTTTCTTAGTGGTATGAGGCCCCCCACTCTCTGCTTGCTTCCTTTTCCTTTTATCTCTTGTAAGGTAAAAGGTGATGCACGCCACACGCCAAAGAAACTTCCTTTATGTTGGATCAGGAATGTGACCTTAGTAACAGTGTTACAATCCCACTCTTATCCTCTTTAACATAAAATTACGATCACAAAATGGAAGACAACTACACAATACTGGGAATCATGACCTAACCAAGCTGACACATATTTTGGGGGGACACAATTCAATCCATGACAATCACATTGCTATGTTCACAATGTAATCACTGAAGATTCTTGGAAGGAGTGTCAGAGTAAGCCCTTATGCATTCATCATCCAAAAGATCAAAAAGTCAAATAACCAGGTTTGGGAGTTGTTCAGAGGGTTGGAGCCAGTTCACAAGATAACATAAAAAAAGATAACATAAGATAACCTGATTTTTTATCGGCTTCCTGGTAGTCGCATACTTAGTACAAATTTATGCAAATTTTTTATGCTTTCCTAATAGGGGAATTTAGCAAAGTTGCTAGGTACAAGGTCAACAAACAAAAATCAATTGGGTTTCTGGACACCAGTAATAAGAAATCAGAAAGGGAAATTAGGGAATGATTCGATTTACAATAGCATCTAAGAGAAGAAAATACTTAGAATAAATTTAACCAGGAATGTGAAGAATTTATACAGTAAAAATTATAAAACACTGCTGAAAGAGATTAAAGAAGACTTAAATAAATAGAAAGATGTGCCATGGGCGTAGACTGGAAGACTTAATATTGCTAAGACGTCAATACTACCCAAAGCGATCTACAGATTCAACACAATCCTGATCAAAATTCAAACAGCCTTCTTTACAGAATGAGAAGAACCGATCCTCAGCTTCATACAGAATAGCAAGAGGCCTCCAATAGCTAAAGCAATGTTGAAAGAGAAGAACAAGTAGGAGGACTCACACTTGCTAATTTTAAAACATACAGCGACAGTAATCAAAACAGCCTGGTACTAGTATAACAATAGACACATAAACCAGTGGAATAGAATTGAGAGTCTAGAGATAAACCCACACATATGGCCAACTGATTTTTGACAAGGATGCTAAGTGCATTCAATTGGGAAAGAAGAGTCTCTTCAATAAACGGTGTTGCGAAAATTGCATTTTCACATGCAGAAAAATGAAACAGGATCCATGCTTCACAACATACACAAAAACAAATTCAAAATGGATTAAGGACCTACATGTGGAAATTAACAGTAAAACTCTTTAAAGAAAATACAGGGGCAAGGCTGTTGGGCTTAGGTTTTAACAATGAATTATCTAATATAATAACAAAACTACAAGCAGCAAAAGACAAAAATAAATAAGTGGGACCACATGAAAGTTAAAAACTTTGTTCATCAGAAGACTTCACCAAAAAAAAAAAAAAAGTAAATATAAGCTACCAACTGGGAGAAAGCCCTATTAAAAAAAAAATATTTGATAAGAATCTAAAAACAAATATATATATATATATATATATATATAATTTTGACTTAATGACAAAAAGACAAATAGCCCAATCATAAAATGGGCAAAAGACTTGAATAGACATTTCAACAAAGAGGGCATTCAAATGACCACCAAATACTGGAAAAGATTCTCGATGTCATTAATGACAAGAGAAATGCAAATCAAACCGCTGTGAAATACTATTTCACTCCCACTAGAATGGCTAAGATAAAAAAAACAGAAAATAACAAATCTTGGTGAGGATGGGGAAATTGGAGCCCTTATCCATGGCTGGTGGAAATGCAAAATGGTATAGCCATTGTGGAAAACACTGTGACAGTTCCTCAAAAAACTAAATATAGAACTACCATATGACACAGCACTTCCACTCCTAGGTATATACCCAAAAGAAAAAAGAGGCTCAGAGACACGTACACCAGTGTTCATTGCAGCAGTGCTCACAACAGCCAAAAGGTAGAAGCAACCTAAATGCTCACTAACAAATGAATGAACAAAATATGGTACATTTGTACAATGGAATATTACTCAGCCAGTAAATGAAGTCTTGATACATATTACAATATGGATGGACCTTGAAGACATCATGCTGACTGAATCAAGTCAATCACAAAAGGACAAACACTGTATGACTTCAGTTATATAAAAAGACAGGAACAGGCAAATATATAGAGGCCAAATTTTATTAGTGGTTACCATTACCAAGAGTGGGAGAGAGGAGGAAGGGGGGACAGTTATTGCTTATGGATTACTGAGTTTCAGTTCATGGCGATGGAAAAATCTCATTGATTAAGCGTAGGGTTGCACAGCTAATTAATGTAATTGCTGTCAATAAGTTGTACACCTGTGAAAAGTTGAATTGACAAAAGTTGTGTGATAGATATACTTACAGCAGCAACAAAAAATAAATAAGAACAACTTCTGAGGCTTATTATGTACAACCCAACATCTCAAGGGATTTGTTTCCTTGGTTTAAGATTTAGGGTCATGGTTTCATGGGAAATCCCAGCTTATTGACCAAATAACGTGTTTAGTGCTTCTGTTCAACTTTCTAGTTTATTGCATAGTGCCTGGGGTCTTAAAAGCTGTCAAGCAGCCATTCTAAGTACAACAATTGGTGTCTACTGACCTGAAGCAACAGAGGAAGAAGGAGTGTCAAGAATGGGAGGAAGAAATGCAAAGCGTGGCTAATTGCCTTCATTAACCACTGCTTCTTTTGCCATGAGAGCAGAAGAACTGGATGGTGCCCAGCTACCATTAATGAACATTTTGATCAAAGATTCTTTAGAAGAATCCTGATCAGAAGGGGGAAAATACAGAACAGAATTTCAAATTCTCATGAAATCCAGCCTTTTTGGAGCCATGGAGCCTCAATGAACCCTCAAAACTATTGTCCTAAGATAATCTTTAAACTTCAAACCACAGTTATGAATACCAAACCTCATGAGATCGGTTTACTGGGTTTGAAGGCTTGGAACCATAGTCCTGTGAGACAACTTGGTTAATTAGCATAACAGAGTTCATAAAGATAATTTCTGCATCCTAGTTTGGTGGATAGCATCTGGGGTTTTAAAAGCTTGTGAGCGGTCATTTAAGATACAACTATTGGTCTGTACTCTTCTGGAGCAAAAGAGAATGAAGGAAATCAAAGACTCAAAAAAGAAACTAGTCCACAGGACCAATAGCCTACGTGAACCATGGCCTCATATAGCCCGAGACCAGAACTAGATGGTGCCTGGCTACCACTACCAACATTTCTGACTAGGGACACAAGAGAAGGTTGCAGTTAGAATGGGAGAAAAATGTAGAACAAAACTCAAACTCCTAAAAAAAAAAAACAAAACCCTGACTTACTGGATCGATAGAGACTAGAGGAACCCCTGATACTATCAACCTAAGATGCCCTTTGAACTTGGAGCTGAAGCCACTCTTGATGGTCACCTTTCATGCGAATAATAAACTGGCTTATAAAACAAACAATATCATCCAAGAATACTGTGTTACCTTAAATAATCAACTAAATGAAACCAAAGAGTCACCATTTACTCTAAAACAAAGATGAGAAGCTAAGGAGGAGCAGGGAAGCTAGATTAAAGGAAACAGAACAAAAAGAATAGAAATAATGTGAATGTTGACACACTGTAATGTAACTAATGTCAATGAACAAGTTGTACAAAAATTATTAAATGGGAACCTAATTTGCTATGTAAATTTTCACCCAAAACACAATATTTTAAAAACCAAACCAAACCCCCCAAAAAAAAAAAAAAAACCCAATAGGTTAACTAGTAAAGAGTGTCTGCCTTGAGCATTGTGCTCTTTTAAGATCTATCTTATGGGATCAAATTAACAGTAGCAACTCAAAAGATGAGTTAGGATCCTTAGTGGGCAGTGAGTTTATGTTAGTGGGGGAGGAACGACTCAGAAAAGCAGGGTGAGAATAGTTGCATAACTTGAAGAATGTAATCAATGTCTCTGAACTGTTCATGTAGAAACTGTCAAATTGGTATGTGTTTTGCTGTGTATATTCTCAACAAAAACAAAAATAAATAAAACATTTTTAAAAAGATTCTATAGAAGAACCCTGATGAGAAAGGGGAATATAAGGAACAGAATTTCAAATCTCATGGAATCCAGACTTTCTGGAGCTATGAAAACTGGAGAACTCCTGAAATTATTGTCTTGAGACAACCTTTAAACCTTAAACCAAATATAAATTCCGAGTCTTCTTTAAACCAAACAACAGTTTAGCTTAATTAGTAAAGAATGTCTGCCTTGAGCATTATCTTCTTTTAAAGAATTACCTATATAGGATCAAATTGACAACAGTAACTCGAAAGGTTAGATAGAAAATTTAGGGGGCAGTGAGTTTATGTTAACGGGGGTGGAAAAATTCAGGAAAAGGAGAGTGAGAATGGTTGCGTAGCTCAAAGACTGTAATCAATGTAACTGAATTGTACATTTAGAAATTGTTGAATTGGTGTATATTATGCTGTGTATATTTTCAATAACAAGAAAACTAAAAAATTATTTTTAAAAAACCTTTTATACTTTCTACATCTTCAGGAAAACATGAAAGCATCTATGATTCAAGTAAAAAAAAACCTTGTTGTTTTCTGAATTGAATCAAATTGTTGTTCATGTTAACGACTCTGGTAGACTCATTGCAAGGTTTCTGAAGTGCCTTATAAATTGTATATATATTTATGTTTATGTGTTGTTGTGAAGTGCCATCGCACTGGTTTTGACTCATAGTGACCCTACATACAACGGAACAAAACACGGCCCAGTCCTGGTCCATCCTCACAACCATTGATATGTTTGAGCCCATTGTTGCAGCCACTGTGTCAGTCCATCTAGTTGAGGGTGTTCCCCTTTTTCACTGACCCTTTACCCAGCATGATGTCTTTTTCCAGGGACCGGCCCCTCTTGATTACGTGTCCAAAGTACATAAGACAAAGTCTCGGCATCTTCGCTTCCAAGGAGCATTCTCGCTATACTTCTTCCAAGACAGATTTGTTCATTCTTCTGGCAGTCCATGGTATATTCAATATTCTTTACCAACACCATAATTCAAATGCATCAATTCTTCTTTGGTCTTTCTTATTCATTGTACAGTTTTCACATGCATATGAAGCCTTAGAAAACACCAGAGCTTGGGTCAGGCGCACCTTCGTCCTCAAGGTGACATCTTTGCTTTTTAACACATTAAAGGGGTCTTTTGCAGTAGATTTGCCCAATGCAATGTTACTTGATTTCTCGACTGCTGCTCCCATAGTTGTTGATCGTGGATCCAATAAAATGAAATCCTAGACACCTTTAACATTTTCTCCATTTATCATGATGTTGCTTGTTGGTCCAGTTGTAGGATTTTTGCATTCTTTATGCTGAGGTGTAATCCATACTGAAGGCTGTGGCCTTTGATCTTTATCAGCAAGTGCTTCAAGTCCTTTTCACTTTCAGCAAGCAAGGTTCTGTTATCTGCATATCTCAGGTTGTTAATGAGTCTTCCTCCAACCCTGATGTCACATTCCCCTTCATATAGTCCAGCTTCTCAGATTATTTGCTCAGCATACAGATTGAATAAATATGGTGAAAGCATACAACCCTAACATACACCTTTCTTGACTTTAAAACATGCAATATCCCCTTGTTCTGTTTGAACAACTGCCTCTTGGTCTATGTACAGATTCCACATGAGCACAATAAAGTGTTCTGGAATTCCCATTCTTTGCAATGTTATCCATAATTTGTTATGATTCACACAGTCAAATGCCTTTTCTTAGTCAATACAACAAAAGTAAACATCTTTCTGGTATTCTCTGTGTTCAGCCAAGATCCATCTGAAATTAGCAATGCTATCCCTCATTCCATGTCCTCTGCTGAATCTGACTTGAATTTCTGGCAGTTTCCTGTTGCTGTACAGCTGCAACTGTTTATTAATTATCTTCAGCATAATTTTACTTGCTTGTGATATTAATACATTGATAATTTCCACATTTCACTGGATCACCTTTCTTTGTAATGGGCATGAATATGGGCCTCTGTTGCCCAGGTAGCTGTGTTCCAAATTTCTTGGCACAGACAAGTGAGCACCTGCAGCATTAAATGTATTTGTTGAAATATCTCAGTTGGTATTCTGTCAATTCCTGGAGCCTTGTTTTTCATCAATACCTTCAGCACAGCTTGGACTTGTTCCTTCAGTAACATTAGTTCTTGATCATATGCTATCCCCTGAAAAGGGTGAACATTGACCAATTCTTTTTGGTACAGTGACTTTGTGTATTCCTTCCATCTTCTTTCGATGCTTCTTTTGATGTACGTATGTTCATGGTTTAAAATCAAGAAAAGTTAGTGTCAGGATTGTATCCTTTCATCATGCTTATTCAATCTGTATACTGAGCAAATAATCTGAAAAGCTGCACTATATAAAGAAGAATGGGGCATCAGGATTGGAGGAAGACTCCATTAACAAGCTGTGATATGCAGATGACACAATCTTGCTTCCTAAAAGTGAAGAGGACTTGAAGCACTTACTGATGAAGATAAAAGCCTTCAGTATGGATTACACCTCAACATAAAGTAAACAAAAATCTTCATAACCAGACCAATAAGCATCATCATGATAAAGAAAAAAACTATTGAAAGTGTCAAGGATTTCATTTTACTTGGATCCACAATCAATGCTCATAGAAGCAGCAGTCAAGAAGTCAAATGATGTATTGCATTGGGCAAATCTGCTGCAAGAGACCTCTTTAATATGTTAAAAAGCAAAGATGTCACCTTGAGGACTAAGGTGCACCTGACCCAAACTCTGGTATTTTCAATCACCTCATATGTGTGCAAAAACTGGACAACGAGTAAGGAATACTAAAGAATTGATGCATTTGAATTATGGCGTTGGTGAAGAATATTGACTATACCATGAGCTGCCAGAAGAATGAACAAATCTGTCTTGGAATAAGTACAGCCAGAATGCTCCTTAGAAGTGAGGATGGCTACACTTTGTCTTACATACTTTGCACGTTTTATCAAGAGGGACTAATCCCTGGAGAAGGATACCATGCTGGGTAAAGTAGAGGGTCAGTGAAAAGAGAAAGATCCTCAATGAGATGGATTGACACAGTAGCTGCAACAATGCGATCAAACATATCAATGATTGTGAGGATGGCTCAAGACTGGACTGCATTTTTTTCTGTTGTACATAGGGTTGCAATGAGTCAGAACCAACTTAATGGCACCTAACAACAACAATGTATGTACATATGTATGTATATATACAATAAATATGGAGCCTGCTGGTGCACTGGCTAAGTGCTCAGCTGCGAACCTAAAGGTTGGTGGTTCATACCCATCCATAGGCTCCCTGGGTGAAAGGCCTGGCAATCTGTTTCCTTAAAGATTTCAGCCAAGAAAACCCTATGGGGCAATTCTACTTTGTCACATGGGTTCGCTACGAGTTGGAACAGATTTCACCACTCAGAGTAACAACATACAATAAACAAATAGATAAATGTATGTTTAATTTTAGAGGCAAATGTATTTTACTATGTTTTACTCTTTTGAAAATTAATAATCCATATATATTATATATATAGAGTGAGTCATTCCTCACTCATTCTGAAAAAATGAAACTGTTCTTTAAATCCAACCTAGTATTCAGTTAGAGAGAGTCCTTATATTGGGCAAACAGTTAAGTTCTTGACCACTAACTGACTAACCAAAAGGGTGGCTGTTTGAATTCACGCTGAAGCACCTTGGAAGAAAGTCTTGGAGATCTACATCTGAAAGTAAATGGTGGTATGGGCTGCGCATAGTGACTTCCTTCCAAAAAATACAGTATGGAAGGAGCAGATGGGTGAAGAGTAACTTTCCAGTGAAGAGAAACCTGACAAACACTACTTCAGCCAGCTGACCAAGGTCAACATCAATGTCATAAATAATTTTGATAGTGCCTACCATTGATATGGTTTGATAAAAATGGCACTTTACTTCTGTGATCATCCTTTCATAAGCTCATCACCCCTTCTAATAATGAGAAAAACAGTGGACAAATTTCAATAGTGGGACATTCTAAAATATAAATGACCAGCACTCCTCAAAACGGTTAAAGTCATCAATGACATGGAAAGTCTGAGACACTGTCACAACCAAGAAGAGCCTAAGGAGACATGACAACTAAATGTAACATGGTATTCTGACTGGGATCTTGGGACAGAAAAGGAATATTAGATGAAAGCTAAGGAAATCTAAATAAACTATGGGTTTTAGCTAAAATATACAAATTAAAAAAATAAGTGGTGGTTTTCCACTCATCTTGTGTTAATCTGTAGCATACTTGTTTCAGAAAATATAAGTAGACTTACAGCCTGTAGCTTTGGGTCTGAGTAAAGTTGGTAACCAGTTATTGTGCTCATGAGAATGATTACTATTTTTCTTTAGTATCACTCTTCTAACCAACAGAGTAACTGATTCTGGACCAAAAGATAATCTGTAACAAGAATGCTTTATTCTCAGAAATTATTTTACCTGCTTTCTATATACAATATGTATATATTACATATATATATTTTATGTGGGCAATATATATAACATATATAATATATAATGTATATAATATGTGTGTATAATTATGTATATAATATGTATATTTAAATGTGGTTATTTTAAAAGAAGCACATGCTGCTTATAAAGATACTGTCAAATCCAACAGTTAACTACAAATCTCAGAATTCAGAGCACATTATATTTTTCAGGGCCCTGAATTCCTTGTTTAAAAATGTTTATTATTATAAGGCCAATTAAAAAGCAATGAACACTGAGGGGAAAACTACAAATAGTTCAATGTTATACGCACTTAGAATTTTCTCCATCCAGGTTACGTATGCATGCGAAATAACTTATTAACAAATAATATGATTTTCAGAGTAAAAATTTATGAATTTGGAAGAACATCCTGCTATGGAATTTAAGCTTCCTAGAACCAACAAGAAGATTTGATTAACATGCAAAATAATGAAGCTGTTGATATTAAAGTGATGACTAGTTTTGAGAGGAGATAAACTGATGAAATAGTTTAGAATTGGGAGGAATTCCCCAAGTGCAGCAGCTGTTCAGTTAAAAACAAATGTGATCCTCTGGAATGAGTTTCGGCCATTATTTACAATAAAAAAATTCTTTTTTATTAATATTTGATTTAGTATTACATCTGATGCACTTTTCATCTTCATTCCGGTCAACATAGCAGTAATAGAAAATTTAACTGGCTGAATATTTTTACAAAGACTTTGCAATCATTTCTCTATCTGTCTGTCTGTCCTGGTGAAAGAAATAGTAGCAACGGTAATTCCAAACAACTGTCATGATTTTATGATTCACCAAATTCATCACTCTTCCAGGGGAAAAACATCTACTATTTATCTTTCTGATTCTCACTGTCTCCAGCACAATGCCTTGAATATAGTAAATACCGTAAATGAATAAATGAATGCTTTATAATACAATTTCACTTGTTTGTAGAAAATACTTGAATTTTTGGTAGCCCAGTTACTTTCCTTATAGTAAAATTATTTCTATTTCTTAACAAATACCACATACGGTAGAGGCCAAGACCTGTTACAAAAAAAAGCTAGAAGGTGAGAAAAATTTTTCTGTAAACAAGCCATAAAATACATAAACCATACACAGGTAATCACAAGTTGAATATATAATGTGATTACATTATGTAAAATAAAACAAATTGATAAAAAGACAGGAATTATTTACTACATTGTTAACTCTGGGTATCTTTTCATAATAGGTGTATTATTTGGTTTACATTCTTCCCGGGAACAAGAGATAACTATATTTCCTGAGTTAAGAATATACAATTTCAACATCATTACACAAGTCACCAAAAACATATTTCAAGTGACTTGATTCAATTGCATCATTTCTTTACCATGTTTCTCTGAAGCATGTTTTTTTCTTCATAAGTAAATTATTCTATACTTATTCATTTTACAGTTTTTCAGGTAAATATATTTTAGGTGAATTTCAACCACTCACCTCTCCAATTTTTCAGGGTCACATTGAATTTTAACCAGTTTTCCAGGCGTCTAGGTTTCCTGGTGCTGCCTTAACAAAAAATACCGTAAGTGAGTGGCTTTAAAGAACAGAAATTAATTTTCTCTCAGTTTTGGAGACTAAAGGTCCAAATCAGGGTCTTGACTGTGTCAGTTCCTTCTATGGTCCCCTCTCCTAGGTTCCGTGTCTGTTAGCTGTACTTGCATTCCTTTGCTTGTAGGCAAGGCCTCACATGGCGTCCGTATCTCCTTCCTCCGCATGTGTGTCTGTGTCTGTTCTGCTCTTCTTATAAGACACTACTCAGAAGTGATTAGGTTTAGGACCCACCCTGCTCTGGCATGCTCTCATTAACATAACAAAAGAAAACTCCTATTTCCAAACAGGGTCATATTTACAGGTAAAGGTTAGGGTTAGGACTTTCACGTTTCTTTTGGGGGACTCAATTCAATCCATAGGTATCAGACATTCCACCTAATTTTGTATCCTTCACACACCTAAGCATTTTCACAACATATAATAATTACAAGTAGTATTCATTGCCAAAAATCCCAGTTCAAAACTATAATTACCATAGACAATGCAGTCGGACTGGAATTCAAATCTGATTAAGATCTAGTTATGAATCTATTGTTAGGTTTCTATATATTTCCACTAGCCAACACAAAGTGCTCAATATAAAAACTTTTTCAAAAATGTAATTCTGTTTTTGTATGTAAGGTTAGGCACAATACAAATATATCTTCAAGCCCATATATAAATATATATATATATATATATACATTTTCATATACAAATGTATATACTTAGCTATGAAATAAATATGTACTATTTTATGAAGCACCTAAACTGAATGCTTGAAAGCTAGGTATAAAGAAACACTCATTAGGGCTGAAACTAGCACTGATGCAACCAAATCTATAGAGAGAACAGGCAACTGTTGGAGCTGTAAAAAAGTTATCACTTACACTGGAGCCAGGAAGAAAAGTAAAATTCAAATCACTTATTTTTTTCTTTAACAAAGGTATTTTGTCAAAAAGAAGGGTGAAATGAATGACTAAGATAATTTTTGAGTTATGTAAGTCAAACTGATTGAATTATAAAAAATTCAACAGGAGTTAGCATATCATTTGCTTATCCCCACCAATGCAAAGAGATCATGTTTTTCAAGATGGGGAGATAGAGTTTTTAGCTTCTGTCAGGCCTGGGAAGGCAACAGGAAACTATGGGGACGACCTGATGGCAGAGAACATGGGCATGTTTCGAAGCCAGCTAGGAGAATCAGAGGAGACCCACCCCTGAGGCTGCCTGGAGCCTCAGTGCCCAAGGGGCAGCGACAGGGCTCAGGGCTGTACATTAGCACTGCAGGTCACTGAAGCAGTGGCCAAGATGCAACTGCAGAGGACAAAGGGCCAGACGTACTCCCTGTTTTCTGAGTCCTAAAAAAAAAAACAAAAAAACTAGGAGCCCTGAATTCTTGTGTAATCCCTTGGAGGAAAAGAGCCTCAAATAAAACTAAGGTTAATGGTTCACTCCCGGGTTTTGGCACCAAAAAAAAAACTAAGGTTGACTTTACCCCATACCTCAAAGCATATTAAATTTGATTTAGGAAAATAAAATCTGTGCCTGTTTGTACTCTATTGTTTACCACCACCAGTTGCCGTCGAGTCAATTCAGACTCGTGTGTCAGAGCAGAGCTCTGCTCCATAGGGTTCTCAATGACGAATTTTTCAAAAGTAGATTGCCAGATCTTTCTTCTGAGGAGCCTCTGGGTGAACTGAAACCATTAACTTTTTCATTAGCAGCTGAGTACTTTAACTGTTTGCACTACCCAGGGACTCCCACCCTACTGTTTACCACCCTGTTATGTATTGAATTGTGTCTGTTATAGGTTGAATTGTGTCTTCCAGAAATATGTGTTAACTTGGCTAGGCCATGATTTCCAGGATTGTTTGGTTGTCCTCCATTTTGTGATCTGATGTAATCATCCTCCATTTTATGATGTGTTGTAAATCCTAGCCTCTATGCCTGTGTTTCTCCAACACTACAATTCAAAGGTGTCATTTCTTCTTCAGTCTTCCTTATTCATCAACAAGCTTTCACATGCATAGGAGGTGACTGAAAACACTATGGCTTGGGTCAGGCACACCTTAGTCCTCAAGGTGACATCTTTGCTTTTTAACACATTAAAGGGGTCTTTTGCCGTAGATTTGCCCAATGGAACGCATCTTTTGATTTGTTGACTGCTGCTTCCTTGGGTGTTAACTGTGGACCCAAGTAAAATGAAATACTTAACAACGTCAATCTTTTCTCCATTTATCATGATGTTGCTTATTGGTCCAGTTGTGAGGATTTTTGTTTTCTTTATGTTGGGGTGTAATCCATACTGAGGGCTGTGGTCTTTGATCTTCATCAGTAAGTGCTTCAAGTCCTCTTCATTTTCAATAAGCAAGGTTGTGTCATCTGCATATGTCAGGTTGTTAATGAGTCTTCCTCCAATCCTGATGTCCCGTTCTTCTTCATATAGTCCAGATTCTTGGATTATTGCTCAGCATACAGACTGAATAGATAAGGTGAAAGGAT
Source organism: Loxodonta africana (assembly GCF_030014295.1). Classification (NCBI taxonomy): domain Eukaryota; kingdom Metazoa; phylum Chordata; class Mammalia; order Proboscidea; family Elephantidae; genus Loxodonta; species Loxodonta africana. The sequence goes on along the minus strand of NC_087343.1, from coordinate 85,153,776 downwards.
ACAACCTTAACGCACAGCTTTCCTGACTTTAAACCACCCAGAATCCCCTCGTTCTGTTCAGACGACTGCCTCTTAATCTATGTACAGGTTTCTCATGAGCACAATTAAGTGTTTTGGAATTCCCACTCTTAGCAATGTTATCCATAATTTACTATGAGTCTGAACTGACTCGACAGCACCTAACAACAACAACAACATGCCTATGGTTATGATTCCATTTGGGAGCGAGGCATGATTAGGGTGGGATGTATCTTGAGTCACTGCATTACTACAGCGTGTGACTCAAGTTAACAACTTAACCAGTCATCACCCTTATTCAAGTCACACCTTTACTTGAGTCACACCTTTTTGTCTTACAAAAGATAAAAGAAGAGAGAAATAAGCAGAGAGAGGGATCTCAATACCACCAAGAAAAGACCAGAGTGGAGAGTGTCCTTTGGACCCAGGCCCCCTCTGCTGAGAACCTCTTAGAACCAGAGACACAGAGAGCACTGTAATACTGGAGACAGAGCGAGACGGTAAGAAGCAGTGGCAGAGATACGGCAGCAGCAGAACCAGGAGACTGGCGGGAGATGGCGTAGAAGCAGGCGCTGTGGAGTGAGAGAGAGCTGAGTGCCTTCAGGAAGGAGGCTTCCTGGCAGAGTGAGGTGCCTTATTAGCAGAGCTAAAGAGCCTGTGGCAACAGCCGAGAAGACGCTGTCCTGATCAACGCTAACCTTCCTCCAGAGCCAACAGAAAGTCTCCCCCACCAGCTGGTACTCTGAATTTGGACTTCTAGCCTCCTTAACTGTGAGAAAATAAATTTCTGTTTATTAAAGCCATCCCCTTGTGGTATTTCTGTCATAGCAGCACTAAATAACTAGGACTGTGTCCCCCCGAAAATATGTATTTGAATCCTACCACTATATCTGTGGAAATAATCCCACCTGGGAATAGGGTTTTCTTTGCTATGTTAATGTAATAGGATAAATCATAAACTAATCATTTCTGAGCTATAAAAAGAGCAGATTAGACACAGAAGCAAGTGCAAATAGGGAATGATAGTTGCCATATGAGGATTTCCAAAGAACCAAGGAATACCAGGAGTACAGAAGCTGAGTCAAGGATCTTCCCCCAGAGCCCACAGAGATAGGGCCTTCCCACATAGCTGGTGCCCTAGATTTGGACTTGTAGCGTTCTGAACTATGAGAAAATAAATTTCTATTCTTTAAAGTCACCCACTTACAGTATTTCTGTTACAGTAACACTAGGAAACAAGGACACATCTATTAAATACAGTTTTTAATCACTTAATAAAAAAGATTTGAAGAGAATAGGATTATAAGTGCTCAACCACCAGTCAAAAGGTTGGCAGTTTGAACCTTCCCAGAGGTGCCTCAGAAGACAGTCCTAGAGATCAACCTCTAAAAAGTCACAGCCTTGAAAACTCCATGGAGCAGTTCTACTCTGCACACATGGGGTCACCATGAGTCATAACTGACTCAGTGGCAACTAAAAACAACATCATACATACAACGGAATATTGTTCAGCCATAAAAAGAAAAGAAGTTATGATACGTGTTACAACATGGATGAACCTTGAAAGCATTATGTTAAGTGAAAGAAGGCCATACACATAAGGACAAATATTATAGAATTCCACTTATATGAAATATATAGAATAGACAAATTCATAGAAACAGAAAGTAGGTAAGAGGTTACCAGGGCTGGGAAGAGGTAGAAATAGGGAGTCACTGCTTAATGGGTATATGGTTTCTTTCAGGGTGATGAAGTACATTTGGAAATCGATAGTGGTGAGAGTTGCACAATATGGTGAATATAACCAATGTCACTGAGTTGTACATTTAAGAATGGTTAAAATAGTAAATTTCGTATTATATGTATTTTACCACAATAAAATTTTTTAAAAATTAATGATAATGGAAGTATTTCCTATCAACACCTGTGATGCACATGCAAAGCAGTATAAATTAAAAGCAAAAAAACAAAAAAATCCAAACTTGTCACCATCGAGTCGATTCCAACTCATAGCAACCTTATAGCAACCCTATACAATAGAGTAGAACTGTCCCATAGAGTTTCCAAGGACAGCCTGGTGGATTTGAACTGCTGACCTTTTAGTTAGCCACCATAGCTCTTAACCACTATGCCACCAGGGCTTCCAAAGCAGTGTATACACAAAGATTTATAGCTTTCAAATATATTTTTGAGGAAACAAGAAAAATTCAAATTAAGCACATTAAATATTAAACTCAAGAAAAAAAATTTTTTAATTTTTATTGTGTTTTAAGTGAAAGTTTACAAATCAAGTCAGTTACTAACTCAAGAAATTTTTAAAAAATGCTTTAAGACAACTAAAAAAAGAAGGAAATCAAGATAAGGACAGTAATCATTGAGATGGAATGCTAAAAATAATAAGGCAATTAACAAAGCCAAAATATGATTCTTTGAAAAGATTAATATGGTAGATCAAGAAAAAAAGAGAAGATGCAAATTTTAAAAATGGGGGTAGTTCTACAGAAAATCGGAGAGCCACTAAATAGCACTTTTCTCTTAAATTAAAAAAAAAAATTCTTAAAATCAAAATAGATTGTTCATATCAGCATCTATTTCCTCATAAACCGAAGCTTCGTAACAGACCAGTGGCAATGAAAATGATGTATGCTTCCTCATGACAGCAAGTTTAATTACGTATGGATTAGTGGCTGATGGTTTCCTCTGAAAGACTGTGTAATTGTTAGAAAAGAAAAGCACTCAACTGTGACATTCCTGTGATGAATCTTCATCTGAAGCCTTTACTCATGGTAAGAAATAATGATTTTCTATATCCATTATGTTTTTGGAAGAACAAAATAATAATAATATGATGATGATAATAAATCCACTCCTCTACTTTGGTCTGGGATAACTTTCTCCTTTATGTAGTATTTATCTTTCTCTTTGTTTGTAAAATATCAAAGACCCCAACTTAAAGACCCCAACTTATAGATACCTGTGTGTCTGGGTTATTTGCTGTTGTTCTTTTTTGGCCATGTTTGCTTCTGATTAGTATCTAGTTCTCCCATTTAACATGTTTCCACTTCCCAGAGAGCAATAAGACCTTAGCTGAGACAGCCAGAGAATCTTTAAGTCATTGGTCCTTGGTCCAAAAGAAAGTAGTTCCACCTTGTTAAAGAAACGACTACAACACAGACACCTTAGGACCTAGATCACTTCCTTCGTTGTGCTTCTCCTCTTATTCTGACCTTACTTTCTTATATAAAGTTTCTTAAATTTTTCTTATTTCCATCACCTTCAAATCGATTCTGGCTCGTAAAGAAGAGACATACAAAAAGAAGATGAAAATCTCATAGTCACAGAACTCTTGGATAACCAACATAAATACCATGATGAATCCCCCTCTGGATCAATCCCAGATAGATTAAGAAAATAAATGTAAAATATCAGAAATTAAAAGATCTTTAGAAGGCTTTTACTCAGGATATACCATTCTTTAAGCAAAACCTGAAGAACCAAAGGGAAACAATTAATAACTCAGACTACATTGAAATTGAAACCTTCTGTTCATCAGTGGGTACGACAAAGAAAGCAAAAAGACAAGCCACAGTGGAAGACAGTGTTTGCAACTCATATAACCATCATATGCCTGGTATTCAGAATACATAAAGAACTCCTATAAATCAATAAGAAGAATTAAAAAAAAAAGCACTTGATGAAAAAGAAAATTCAAATGGTCAAGAAACATAAAAAGATGACTAAACTCAGTAATCAATGAAATGTAGATTAAATCCATAACAAAATGCTATTACATGATCACCAAATTAAGAACTCTGGCAAGACCAAATTTGGTGAGACTATAGAGCAACAGAGCAACAGGAACTTTCCCACAATGATAGATGGCATGTAAACTGGTACAACCACTTTAGAAAAGCTTTTATGACCCCAAACCAAAAAACAAACTAACTTGTTGCCATCAAGTTGATTTCAACTAATAGACTCATAGTGACCCTATAGGACAGAGTAGAACTGCCCCACAGGGTTTCCAAGGCTGTAATCTTTATGGAAGCAGACTGCCACATGGAGCAGTTGGTGGGTTTAAACCACTGATCTTTCAGTTAGCAGTCAAATTCTTAACCACTGCACCACCAGGGCTCCTTGACATGACACAAGGGGTAGCTAAATGGGTTTTAAATTTTTAATTATTTGTTAAACTACACATATGCCTTATGTACCTTTCTGTGTGTTTATTTTACCTCATAATTAAAAAAAATTTTATTGTGCTTTAAGTGAAAGTTTACAAATCAAGTCAGTCTGTCATACAAAAATTTACGTACAACTTGCTGTATACTCCTAATTGCTCTCCCCCTAATGAGATAGCACACTTCTTTCCTCCACTCTCTATTTTCGTGTCCATTAGGCCAGTTTCTGACACCCCCCGCCCCCGCCCTCTCATCTCACCTCCAAACAGGAGATGCCAACATAGTCTCATGTGTCTACTTGATCCAAGCAGCTTATTCTTCACCAGCACCATTTTCTATCCCATAGTCCAGTCCAATCCATGTCTGAAAAGTTGGCTTCGGGAATGGTTCCTGTATTGAACTAAAAGAAGGTTTGGGGACCATGACCTCCGGGGGTCCTTCTAGTCTCAGTCAGACCATTAAGTCTGGACTTTTTAGGAGAATTTGGGGCCTGCATCCCACTGCTCTCCTGCTCCCTCAGGGATTCTCTGTTGTGTTCCCTGTCAGGGCAGTCATCGGTTGTAGCCGGGCACCATCTAGTTCTTCTGCTTTCAGGCTCAGGTTTATGTGGTCCTTTCTGTCTTTTAGGCTCATAATTACCTTGAGTCTTTGGTGTTCTTCTTTCTTCTTTGATCCAGGTGGGTTGAGACCAATTGATGCATCTTAGATGGCTGCTTGCTAACGTTTAAGACCCCAGACACCACTCTCCATAGTGGGATGCAGAATGTTTTCTTAATAGATTTTATTACTCCAATTGGCTTAGATGTCCCCTGAAACCATGGTCCCCAAACCCCTGCTGCTGCTACGCTGGCCTTCAAAGCATTCAGTTTATTCAGGAAACTTCTTTGCTTTTGGTTTAGTCCAGTTGTGTTGACCTCTCCTGTATTATGTGTTGTCTTTCCCTTCACCTAAAATAGTTCTCATCTACTATTTAATTAATAAAAATTCCTCTCCCTCTCTCCCTCCCTCGCTCCCCACTCTCCTAACCATGAAAGAATATTTTCTTCTCTGGTTAAACTATTTCTCCAGTTCTTATAATAGTGGTCTTATACAATATTTGTCCTTTTTCAACTGACTAATTTCACTCAGCATAATGCCTTCTAGGTTCCTCCATGTTATGAAATGTTTCACAGATTCATCACTGTTCTTTATCAGTGCGTAGTATTCCATTATGTGAATATACCATAATTTATTTATCCATTCATCCGTTGATGGGCACCTTGGCTGCTTCCAGCTTTTTGCTATTGTAAACGGTGCTGCAATGAACATGGGTGTGCGTATATCTGTTCGGGTAAAACCTCTTATTTCTCTAGGATATATTCGAAGGAGTGGGATTGCTGCATCATATGGTAGTTCTATTTCTAGTCTTTTAAGGAAGTGCCAAATTGATTTTGAAAGTGATTGTACCGTTTTACATTCCCACCAGCAGTGTATAAGTGTTCAAGTCTCTCCATAACCTCACAAACATTTACTATTTTGTGTTTTCTGGATTAATGCCAACCTTTTTGGAGTGAGATGGAATTTCCTTTTAGTTTTGATTTGCATTTCTGTAATGGCTAATGATGGTGAGCATTTCCTCATGTATCTGTTAGCGACCTGAATGTCTTCTTTAGTGAAGTGCCTGTTTATATATTTTGCCCATTTTTTAATTGGGTTATTTGTCTTTGTGTAGTTGAGTTTTTGCAGTATCATGTAGATTTTAGAGATCAGGCACTGATTGGAAATGTCATAGCTAAAAACTTTTTCCCAGTTTGTAGGTAATCTTTTTACTCTTTTGGTGAAGTCTTTGCATGAGCATAGGTGTTCGATTTTTAGGAGCTCCCAGTGATCTGGTTTCTCTTCTGCATTGTTAGTAATGTTTTGTATATTGTTTATACCATGTATGAGGGCTCCTAGCGTTGTTCCTAATTTTTCTTCCAAGATCTTTATCATCTTAGATTTTACATTTAGGTCTTTGATCCATTTTGAGTTAGTTCTTGTGCATGGTGTGAGGTATGGGTCTCATTTCATTTTTTTGCAGATGGATATCCCGTTATGTCACCAACATTTGTTAAAAAGACTGTCTCTTCCCCATTTAACAGACTTTGGGCCTTTGTCAAAAATCAACTGCTGATATGTGGATGGATTTATGTCTGGATTCTCAATTCTGTCCCATTGGTCTATGTATCTGTTGTTGTACAAGTACCAGGCTATTTTGACTACTTTGGAGGTATAAAAGTTTCTAAAATCAGGTAGAGTGAGGCCTCCCACTTTGTTCTTCTTTTTCAGTAATGCTTTGCTTATCCGGAGCCTCTTTCCCCTCCATATAAAGTTGGTGATTTGTTTCTCCATCTCATTAAAAAATGTCGTTGGAATTTGGGTCGTAATTGCATTGTATCTATAGGTGGCTTTTGGTACAAAAGACATTTTTATAATGTTAAGTCTTCCTATCCATGAGCAAGGCATGTTTTTCCACTTATGTAGGTCCTTTTAGTTTCTTGCAGTAGTGTCTTGTAGTTTTCTTTGTATAGGTCTTTTACATCTCTGGTAAGATTTATTCCTAAGTATTTTATTGTCTCGGGGGCTACTGTAAATGGTAATGATTTGGTGATTTCCTCCTTGATGTTCTTTCTGTTGGTGTAGAGGAATCCAACTGATTTTTATATGTTTTTCTTTTCTCCTGATACTCTGCTGAACTCTTCTGTTAGTTTCAGTAGTTTTCTTGAAGATTCTTTCGGGTTTTCTGTGTATAAGATCATGATATCTGCAAGTAGAGATACTTTTATTTCTTCCTTACCAATCTGGATGCCTGTTACTTTTTTATCTAGCCTAATTTCTCTGGCTAGGACCTCCAGCACAATGTTGAATAAGAGTAGTGATAAACAGCATCCTTGTCTGGTTCCCGATCTGAAGTGGAATGCTTTCAGACTCCCTCCGTTTAGGTTGATGTTGGCTGTTGGCTTTGTATAAATGTCCTTTATTAAGTTAAGGAATTTTCCTTCTATTCCTATTTTGCTGAGAGTTTTTATCAAGAATGGGTGTTGAACTTTGTCAAATGCCTTTTCTGCATCAATTGATAAAATCATGTGGTTCTTGTCTTTTGTTTTATTTATATGATGGGTTACATTGTTTTTCTAATATTGAAACATCCCTGCGTACCTGGTATGAATCCTACTTGATCATGGTGAATTATTTTTTTGATACGTTGTTGAATTCTATTGGCTAGAATTTTGTTGAGGATTTTTGCATCTAAGTTTATGAGGGATATAGGTCTGTAATTTTCTTTTTTTTGTGGTGTCTTCACCTGGATTTGGTATCAGGGATATGCTGGCTTCACAGAATGAGTTTGAGAATGAGTTTGGGAATATTCCATCCCTTTCTATGCTCTGAAATACCTCTAGTAGTAGTGGTGTGAACTCTTCTCTGAAAGTTTGGTAGAATTCCACAGTGAAGCCGTCCGGGCCTGGGCTTTTGTTTGTTGTTGGGAGTTTTTTGATTACCTTTTCAATCTCTTCTTTTGTTATGGGTCTATTTAGTTGTTCTACCTCTGTTTGTGTTAGTTTAGGTAGGTAGTGTGTTTCTAGGAATTCATCCATTTCTTCTAGGTTTTCAAATTCGTTAGAGTACAATTTTTCATAGTAATCTGATATGATTCTTTTCATTTCAGTTGGGTGTGTAGTATAAGAGCTCATCTCATTTCTTATTTGGGTTATTTGCTTCCTCTCCTGTTTTTCTTTTTTCAGTTTGGCCAATGGTTTATCAATTCTGTTAATTTTTTCAAAGAACCAGCTTTTGGTCATGTGAACTCTTTCAATTGTTTTCCTGTTCTCTACTTCATTTAATTCTACTCTAATTTTTATTATTTGCTTTCTTCTGGTGCCTGAGGGTTTCTTTTGTTGCTCTCTATTTGTTCAAGTTTTAGGGATAATTCTTTGATTTTGGCCATTTCTTCTGTTTGTATGTGTGCACTTATTGATATAAATTGACCTCTGAGCACTGCTTTTGCTGTGTCCCACAGGTTCTGATAGGAAGTGTTTTCATTCTCATTGGATTCTATGAATTTCTTTATTCCATCCTTAATGTCTTCTATAATCCAGTCTTTTCTGAGCAGGGTATTGTTCAGTTTCAAGTGCTTGATTTGTTTTCTCTGCTTTTTCTGTTACTGATTTCTACTTTTATGGCCTTATGGTCAGAGAATATGCTTTGTAATATTTCAGTGTTTTGGATTCTGCTAAGGCTTGCTTTATGACCTAATATGTGGTCTATTCTAGAGAATGTTCCATGTGCACTAGAAAAGAAAGTATACTTGGTTGCTATTGGGTGGAGTGTTCTGTATATTCCTATGAGGTCAAGTTGATTTTTTGCTGCATATAGATCTTCCATGTCTTTACTGAGCTTCTTTCTGGATGTCCTGTCCTTCACCAAAAGTGCTGTGTTGAAGTCTCTTACTATTCTTGTGGAGCTGTCTCACTTTTCAATGCTGATAGTTTGTTTTATGTATCTTGCAGCCCTGTCATTGGGTGCATAAATATTTAATATGGTTATATTCTTCTTGGTGTATTGTCCCTTTAATCATTATATAGTGTCCTTCCTTATCCTTTCTGATGGATTTAACTTTAAAGTCTATTTTGTCAGAAACAGACTCCTGCTCTTTCTTGATTGTTGTTTGCTTGATACTTTTTTTCCCATCCTTTGAGTTTTAGTTTGTTTGTGTCTCTAAGCCTAAGGTGTGTCTCTTGTAGGCAGCATATAGACAGATCGTGTTTTTTAATCCATTCTGCCACTCTCTGTATTTTTATTGGTGCATTTAGTCCATTTACATTTACTGTAATTATAGGTAGGTATGAGTTTACTGCTGTCATTTTTGTCTTTTTTTGTGTGTTATTGACAGTTTCTTTTTCGCACTTAATTTTTTGTGCTGAGTGGTTTGTCTTCATATGTTGTTTCTTCCTCTTCTTTGTTGTTGTTGATTTTGTTTCTGCTGAGTCTGTATTTTTTTCTTGTATTTTATTTTGTTGAGTAGGATAGTTAGTTTCCTTTGTGGTTACCTTAATATTTACCCTTATTTTTCTAAGTTTAAACCTAACTTTTAATTCTTTATATTGCCTTGTCTTCCTCTCCGTATAAAGATGTATGACTACATTTCTTAGTCCCTCTTTATTGTTTTCTTTAAATATTGGTTTATTTTTGTGATATCCCTGTCTGAGTTGACATCTGATTGCTCTGTCCAGTGTTCTAGTCTTGGATCGATACTGCAATATTATTAATTTTCTAACCAAAGAACTCCCTTTAGTATTTCTTGTAGTTTTGGTTTGGTTTTTACAAATTCCCTAATCTTCTGTTTTCTGGAAATTTCCTAATTTCACCTTCATATTTGAGAGACAGTTTTGCTGGATATATGATTCTTGGCTGGAAATTTTTTTCCTTCAATGCTTTATATAAATCATCCCATTGCCTTCTTGCCTGCATGGTTTCTGCCAAGTAGTCTGAGCTTATTCTTATTGTCTCTCCTTTGTAGGTGACTTTTTGTTTACCTGTAACTGCTCTTAAAATTCTCTCTTTAGCTTTGGTTTTTGCAAATTTTATTATAATATGTCTTGGTGACTTTCTTTTAACATCTACCTTATGTGGAGTTCAATGAGGATCTTGGATAGATATCTTTTCATCTTTCACAATATCAGGGAAGTTTTCTGCCAACAAATCTTCAACAATTCTATTGTATTTTCTATTATCCTTCACTGTTCTGGTACTCCAGTCACTCGTAGGTTATTTTTCTTGATAGAGTCCCACAGGATTCTTAAGATTTCTGCATTTTTTAAATTCTTTTTTTTTTTTAATTTTTTCTTCAAATATATTGGTGCCAAGTGCTTTATCTTCAAGCTCACCAATTCTGCCTTCCATTTGCTCAGTTGTGCTCCTCTGACTTTCTATTGAGTTGTCTACTTCTGTAATTTTACTGTTAATCTTCTGAATTTCTGATTGCTGTCTCTCTATAGATTCTTGGAGCTTATTAAATTTTTCATTATGTTTTTGTTTTAATTTCTTCAACTTCTTTATCTGTGTGTTCCTTGGCTTGTTTTGCATGTTGCCTGATCTCCTTTCTAATATCTTGAAGAGTTCTGTATATTAATCTTTTAAATTCTGCATCTGGTAATTCCAGGAAGCCACCTTCATCCAGAAGATCCCTTTATTCTTTGTATTGAGAACTTGTTGAAGCAGTCAAGGTCTGTTTCTTTATGCGACTGGATATTGACTGTTGTCTCCAAGCCTTCTATAAGTTATTGTATTAATTTATTTTATGTTTGCTTACTGTATCCTAGCTTCTTGCTTTGTTTTGTTTTGATATGCCCAAATGGGTTGCTCGAGTGAGCTAGCTTGATTATTTTCATCTTTGAAGCTCTGATGTCCTGTCACCAGATGGCTAGAGCTGTTATCAGGTATATCATTCTAGGAGTCCATTCAGGTTTCTCGTATGAATTCAGCTTAGATGTCCAGGTAGCTCATCAAGTGTGTGGTACAGGCTCTGTCCTACAGTCTTAGAGGGGCAGGGATTATTGGTGTAAGTACTGGTATCTGGTTGCAGCGGGGGTCACAATCTAAACAAGGCAGGGGGCTGAGAACCATCCCCCGAGTGTCTGTGAGGAAGGCACATCCCTGTTCCCTAGAGTGTACGAGTGGGCAGGTTTTATAGACAGACCATGGGCACCCAATGCTTTTGGTTGTAAGGACTGGGAGGTATCATTTTTCGTTGGACCCCTGTCGCGGGTGGCTGGGTGACCTGAGTGGAGCCACCAGTCCTTATGCCCCTGGTGTGGGTATGTGAGGACCCTGTTTAATAGGCAAAGCGGTGTCAAATATCAAAGATCAACCTCTCCACCGCACAGCTGAAATGGTTGGAGTCTGCCAACAAGGGCCTATTCTCCTGAAACAGGCCCACACAAGTCCATGCAGAGGGGAAAGGTGCTCAAAGTCCATGGACCATTTATGCCTGGACAGGAGCCACTTCTTTCCTGCAGTCCTCAGGTTAGTGGAGCTGGTAAATTATCTTTTCCCCCGATTGCATATTTATTCCTTCTCCAAGGACGGGAGAATGGCTCCGGATGTTCAACAGGCCCTATCTCAGGCCCAGGAAAATCAACAGCCTCTGAAGATGGCTTGGGGGCCAGGGGGGCAGTAAAATATATGCAAGTACTTAGCTTTTGCTGACAGCGCCATTCTTCTCTGGTTCCGGAGGTGTGAGTAGGCTTTGCAGCTGGCTGCTTCTCCCTGAGGAAACTGCAGCTGAATGCTACTACCAGACTGCTGCAGCTACTTCCGGGAATGGTGCCTGAGGGATCCTGGTGATTTGGGTCCAGCAACTCGTCTCCGCTTCTGAACTGTTTCTCTCTCCCCATGCTGCTCAGTCCATTTTCTACTTTGCCTTTGATGTTCAGGGCTCCTAGCTTGTCATAATTGTTTCACTTTTTTTTCGGCTCTTTGTTATAAGAGGGATCGCCAGAAGTGTCTGGCTATTCTGCCATCTTGGCCCTGTCTCTATTTTACTTCATAATTTTTTAATGTTATAAGATTACTTTGAATAGGGAATAAATTTTTGAAAATAGTTTTTGGCTCATGGAGTAATACATTTTAAAGAGCAAATGAGGTGCTTGTTCATACTGAAATATCAATTATTACCAAGAACTGTTTGTTTTTTTTGTTTTGTTTTGTTTTTTGTTAACTTTTATTGAGCTTCAAGTGAACGTTTACAAATCAAGTCAGACTGTCACATATAAGTTTATATACACCTTACTCCATACTCCCACTTGCTCTCCCCCTAATGAGTCAGCCCTTCCAGTCTCTCCTTTCATGACAATTTTGCCGCTTCCAACTCTCTCTATCCTCCCATCCCCCCTCCAGACAGGAGATGCCAACACAGTCTGAAGTGTCCACCTGATATAATTAGCTCACTCTTCATCAGCATCTCTCTCCTACCCACTGTCCAGTCCCTTTCATGTCTGATGAGTTGTCTTTGGGAATGGTTCCTGTCCTGGGCCAACAGAAGGTTTGGGGACCATCACAGCTGGGATTCCTCTAGTCTCAGTCAGACCATTAAGTGTGGTCTTTTTGTGAGAATTTGGGGTCTGCATCCCACTGATCTCCTGCTCCCTCAGGGGTTCTCTGTTGCGCTCCCTGTCAGGGCAGTCGTCGATTGTGGCTGGGCACCAACTAGTTCTTTTGGTCTCAGGATGATGTAAGTCTCTGGTTCACGTGGCCCTTTCTGTCTCTTGGGCTCTTAGTTATCGTGTGACCTTGGTGTTCTTCATTCTCCTTTGATCCAGGTGGGTTGAGACCAACTGATGCATCTTAGATGGCCGCTTGTTAGCATTTAAGACCCCAGATGCCACATTTCAAAGTGGGATGCAGAATGTTTTCATAATAGAATTATTTTGCCAATTGACTTAGAAGTCCCCTTAAACCATGGTCCCCAAACCCCCGCCCTTGCTCCGCTGACCTTTGAAGGATTCATTTTATCCCGGAAACTTCTTTGCTTTTGGTCCAGTCCAGTTGAGCTGACCTTCCATGTATTGAGTATTGTCCTTCCCTTCACCTAAAGCAGTTCTTATCTACTAATTAATCAGTAAAAAACCCTCTCCCACCCTCCCTCCCTCCCCGCCTCGTAACCACAAAAGTATGTGTTCTTCTCGAACTGTTTGTTTTTATTGTGTGGAACGCTATGGTTTGACAAAACTTTATAGAGATGTAACTATTTTGAGATTGAGAATCTCTGGCTCATTACTGTGAAGAATTTATTGGGAAAAATTTATTTGACAAAGAAGTTTGTATGGATTTTCCCTGCTTTCTCGGGGGATTATTCAAAAAACTATACTTTTAAAATTGCTATTGCCGAATTACAGTGTTGGCAAAGAATATTGAATAGACGGACTACCAGAAGAATGAACAATTCTGTCTTGGAAAAAGTACAACCAGAATGCTTATTAGAAGTGAGGACGGAGAGACTATGTCTCACAAACTTTTGACATGTTATCAGGAGGGATCAGTCCCTGGAGAAGGACATCATAGTTGGTAGAGTCTCCAGAGTATCAGTGAAAAAGAGTAAGACCCTCAATGAGATGGATTGACACTGGCTGCAATAACAGACTCAAGCATATCAATGATGGTGAGGATGGCATGGAACAGGGCAGTGTTTCATTCTGTTGTATATGGGGTCACTGTGAGTCAGAACTGACTCGACGGCACCTAACGAAAGCTTTGCTGTTGAACAGGAGTATACTGACAGAAAAGGACCAACGTGACCTCAAAAACCATCCAAAAACAAAATTTTTTGTTTTAAATTTGACTCTCAGGTATGAAAAAATACAGTGTTAAAAAACATTGAACTAATTTTTGGTCAATACTGACTCTTGTTCCAGATTTTCACTGATGTGCTGTGTGGTCATCCTTGGCTTTCATTTCACTGTCAAATGTATGAGGCCTACAGGTCCTTCCAGATATAAATGCCATGATACTTTCCATGGGTTGAATTGGGTCCCCCCAAAATATGTGTCAATTTTGTTAGGCCGTGATTCCTGGTATTGTGTCATTATCCTGCATTTTGTGATTGTAATTTTATGTCAAAGAGGATTAGGGTGGGATTTTAACACCCTTACTAAAGTCACATCCCTGATCCAATGTCAAGGGAGTTTCCCTGGAGTGTGGCCTGCACCACCTTTTATCTTTAAGAGGTGAAAGGAAAGGGAAACAAACAGAGAGTGGGGACCTCATGCCACCAAGAAAGAAGCACCCGGAGCAGAGTATGTCCTTTGGACCTGGGGTTCCTGCTCAGAGAAGCTCCTAGTCCAGGGGAGTATTGACGAGAAAGGTTTTCCTCCAGAGCAGACAGAGAGAGAAATCCTTCCCCTGGACCTGAAGCCCTGAATTTGGACTATGAATTGGAACTGATTCATTGACACCTAACATAACACATAACAAGCCTGCTAGATTGTAAAAAATAAATTCCTCTTCATTAAAGCCATTCACTTGTGATATTTCCATTATAGCAGCACTAGATGACTAAGACTACACTACTCCAAATAAATTTTCCATTAATTGAAGGAATACAGTGGATTATTATTCACTAGAGCTGATGTGAAACATCTTCAAAAATGCCTTGCTTGTACAGATTCTTATTTATAGGATTTGGGATTAGATAATATAAATGTGCTAAATCTAGAGGGTCTGATGCAGCAGAGTTTGCCTGATATATGTGAAGCTTAATTAAAAAAACGATAGTTTTTTTAGCAACAATTTTTTTCTTGATAATTTCAACAATGTATCTATCTGGTGAAGTGTAGAACTGAATTGTAAAATACTCTATTAATCAAGATGTTTGGAAAATCGAAGAATGTGAATGATCATTTCCACTCATGGGAAAGGCGCATGGAAAGAAATGTGATTTTTTTCAATACTCCCAATAGTGTTTAATTGCAGAAATCTCTTCTTTCTAAACTATACTGCTAGATTATTTATAAAGTGATATACATTTAAAACACATTTGAGTCACAGGAAAGAATTTTGGCTTATGGAGGAGGAAGCAGTATTTTCAGTATTTCCAATGTATGAAAATTTCTTCTGCATTATGCTATACTCATATAAAAATATATATATAAGCCTCATAAGAGAATATGTGATGGAAATCGTGATTGTCTTTGTTAGATTTTTTTAATATTTATCTTTATTAATTTTGTCCTGAATGTACACATGAGGTTTTTGGATCAGAGACAGATTATTATTACTTATATAAAAACAATCGTGCTTACTCCCCTTGCTTCAATTCTTTCTTACTCTTGGGGAGATGTGAAGAGAACCAGATGTTCCCCTACATTTTATGGGGTCTCATGAGTCAGAATTGACTCCAGGGCAACTGGTGGTGGTGATAGTGGTGCTGAGATGATGGTGGGGAATACTGAGAAAATGTGGGAGTTTATGTAGAAGGAAGAGATAGCTGACCCCTTGCCTTCTAAAAGAAGGGGGAAAAGCCTCTGCTTCTTGAAGACAAGGTGGAAAGGATCATGAGTTCTCACTCTAACCCTTTCAGAGTGTACAGTAAATAAATCTTTACAGGGGCTCCAGCCTTACAACCTGGTGATGCATCCCAAGTCCCAGGCCTTACCTCATCCCCCTTGAAGTATAAACACATACCTCTGAAGTTAGGTAACCCTCTCAAGTGCTGTCTGTACAGTTGTAAATTACCTTCTGCAGCTTGCTTTTAGTCCATATCCCACATTTCTGTAAAAATTTCCAGAAAGACTTAACTGTGTAAAAGCACAAGAATATTTTCTCTATACCCCACTGTCTTCCAAAATTCTTCCTTTTGCCTGAGCACATGATTACCCAGCTAAAGACCATGTTTCCCCAAGTCTCTTCCAGATAGGTGTGGCCATGTGACTGACTTCTTGCCAATGGAAAATTTCACTTCTGGGTATGGTGTGACATACAATCAAATGTTGGAACTATGAAATACCTCGAGTTAGTTTGTACAGTGTGTGGCATATGTCACATATTGCTGTGTTTCCTCAAAAATTTAAACTATCTCTCAGTTCCCTGTGAGTTTGCTGTGGCTCTCAGTTTAGGAACTGGTGAGTTAGCCATTTAACATTTGACAGTTAATCTGGCACTGACAGAATTTGTTCCGGTAATACACATGAACAGGCTAAAACACAAAAAAAGGGTTTGGCTCAGCAATGTTGTAGTTTCTCATTTCACTTGTTCATTTAGTAACTCCTTTGTGGAATTCCTGCTTGTGAATGGAAGAGGACAAAGTTTGAGGCTGTTGTAGGGGAAAAAACGTCACAAAGTTTAGTAAAGCAAAAAGAAAGTTTTATGTGGCACATATTCAAAAAGACAGAAGTTGAGAAGCGGACAAGCATGCTGCCAGAGCTAATATCTGCCCGAGTCCAGAGAATATTACAGAATAGACAGAAGTGGGAAAAGAGACAAGCATGCTGACACAGCCATGTCTGCCTGAGTCCAAGGAAGGTTAGAGGGTCATCAGTATATATTAACATTACAAATGGACAAAACCATTGAAAGCTTCATCTTTTCACAAATTGGCCAGAAACTGTGATCTTACATTTTGAAATGTCTTTCTTAATCATCATTGGTACAGGTCTCAGTAACGATGGTCAGGAGAGTCTTCGTTGGTCCAACAAATTTCTTTTCACTAAATGCTAATAGAAAAAGATAAGAATGGAAAGTCTTTTGTGTTCTGACTTATGTGAAAAGTTCCTTGAAAGACATCTTCCAAGTTTATTTTATCTATTGTCTTTATACCTCAGGACCCAGTTGAAGTGTCACCTGGGAGTCCTTGTGAGCTCAGCTCTAGCTGGGTCAGATTCTCTATCCTCAAGGATAGGGAATAATGACTCCAGTATTATTTCCTAAATCAAGGCTAAAGCCCATCACTCATTTTCTTCAATGTAAACAAAATGAGGATGTAACCAAAATGTGACAAAACGGGCTCCCCCCACCCCACAGATGGTGATACATTCTCTTAGCTTTCCTCCATCTAACAATGTCTTGATTTCATCTTCATTCCTGAAGGATATTTTTGCTGGATAAATCCTTCCCCGAGGGCCTCTGCTGCCCAGTAGACCCCTCATTCACTAGTTGAGGAGCAAGGGAGAAATGTTAGGAAAAGTAGAAGCAGGGGGTGAGGAAGTTTTTGAGAGGAGAAAAACTATTTGTTTAGGGGTGCTTTGTCAACAATTTTCTTTTTTTATTCTACTACTTCTTACACTTCAGTGGATAATAGAAAAAAGAAACACACATTTAGTAGAAAGCGGGCTTTAAAGGGGACAATTAAAACTTCATATTCATTGTAACACTATTCAGAATAGCCAAAAGATGGAAACAACCTAAGTGCCCACCAACAGATGAATGGGTAAACAGAATCTGGTACACACTCACAATGAAATACTACACAGCCATAAAGAAGATGAGTTCCCAAAACATCTTGGAACACGGATGAACCTAGAGGACATTATGCTGAGCGAAATAAGTCAATCACAAAATGACAAATATTGTATGATCTCACTTTTATAAAATGACAAGAACAGCTATACTGTATTATTATGCAAATAATGCTCACCTTCTACATTTGTCAACAGCTCCCTCCCCCGAAGTACTTTAGTAAGTGCTGCTGTGCCAATTTTTTTTACATGTTGCTGTAAAAACAAAACAAAATTTGGAAATCCTGATGGTGGAGTGATTAAGAGCAATGAGTGTGAACCAAAAAGTCGGCAGTTCGAATCCACCAGGTGCTCCTTGGAAACCCTATCGGGCAGTTCTACTCTGTCCTATAGGGTTGCTATGAGTCAGAATTGACTCGACAGCAATGGGTAGGGGTAAAAAAAAATAGCACAGCATGCTTAAGAAAATAACCCACGCAGGAGGGAGCAGTTGACAAATACAGAGGTGCGCATTATCCATTATTTGCATAAAAATACGGTATATACAGAAAACAATGTTCATTGGTGGTTACCAGGGGTGGAGGGTAGACAGTAGTTGCTTTTTATTTGCCGTAATTGGAAAGGTAGCACCGAAAGTGGGAGAAGTGTGCACAGCTTCATCAAGGTAACTGATACCACTAGGTTATCAAACAAACAAAAAAAGATATCTTGGTAAATGCTATGTTATGTATAATTCTGCAACAACAACAACCAAAATACATGTATATGTATATTTACATACGCATATATATGCATCAGTCACAGAAACTGATACTTTTTAGACATAACCAATCTCCTCATGGGATTAGTTTTCCTGGTTTGGAGATTTAGGGTCTTAATCTCATGGGACAACTCAATCCATTGGCGTAATATACTTCTTAAAGTTTAAGTTCTACATCCTAGTCTGGTGAGTAATGCCTGGGGTCTTAAAAGCTTTTCTCAAGCAGCCATCTAAGATAAAACTATTCGTCTCTACTCATCTGGATGAAAAGAGATAGAAGGAAACCCGAGATTCAGAGAAGGAACCAGTCTACAGGACTGTCTACATGAGCCATGGCCTCTGGTTCCAGCCCTGAGACCAGAACTAGATGGTACCTGGCTACCACTACAATAAATGGGTCCTGATAGAAAGGGAGAAAAGTGTGGAGCAGAACATCAAATTCTCAAAAAATCCGGACTTACTGGACCCATTGAGACAGGAGGAATCCTCGAGACTGTTACCCTGAGATATTCTTTAAACCTGGAGCTGAAACTATTCCCTCAAGTCACCTATTAGTTAAATAGCAGGTTAACTCATAAAGTAAGGAATATCACCCTTTTAAAGTACTGCATTCTTTTTAAAAAATAATCTATATGAGAACAAATGGTTAATACTCTAAAGCATAGATGAGAAGGTTGAGGGGCTGGGAAACTAGGCTAATGGGAATGGAACAACTAGAGAGAAAATGAGAATGTTGATACAATGTGAAGAATGTAACCAATGTCACTGAACAGTATGTGTAGAAATTGTTGAATGGGAACCTGGTTTGCTGTGTACACTTTCACCAAAAATACCAAAAATATTATCAAAACAAACAAAAAAACAACCTTATACTTTCTTTTTCCAAAACTTTCCCTTCAGGTAATGATTAATAAAGAATAAATAATTTCTTTGGCTCATCCCGATTTTTATTTAAATCTTTACTTAATTTGACCTGATAAATTCTAATCCTGATTAAAGCATTATAAGATCTCTATTAACTATAAAAGCCAAGCAGATTGTAAAGGTGGCAAATTATGAACTTAATGTTGGCACTAATGATCATTAAAGACCAAACTTACATAATTACTGAAGTAATGAATAGTGTGTTAGTCTTCCTGTTCTATAATTCTTTCTTGGTTAATCCAAGAAATCTAACCTAGGTTTGATGATTGCTCGTGCCTGGAGTTGGATGTATACAACTTTTTGAAGAATTGCCTCTTCTTTTACTTTTGGTATTTTCTATCTTGGTCTGCTGGCTGACCTCTTTTTTCCCACAAGGCCTCTTCTAGCAATACGAGAATTGAACCAGTTATTGTGAGCTTTCTTATTACGACAAACATCCAGCCTTATATAAAAGTTGTCTCTTTTCTGAAGTGTACCCTCCATTTGTTTCATTCTCTGCTTATGAGTTCCTACTTTTTCTGCTTCTGATGGCTTCTTGTCTTTCTTGCCCTGTTCGTTGTCTGTCTGAGCTCTCTCTTTCTCATAATGGAGTTGGTTGAGAATCCCTACTCTCTGTTGTAAGATTTGGCACTCATTCTCCAATAAAGCTGCAGTCAAATGCAATGAGTAAGTGTCATGTTGCAATTTCCTCACTTGTTCCTCCATCTCATAATTAGCTGACATCTTGTTATTTGGTTGGATTTGGAAATGGACTCCATTATTTTCAAGAAGTTCTCTTATGTCATGCTGAGATTTCTGATACGATTTTATTAGTCCACTGAGCTCAGTATGTTGTTTGCTCCAGTGTTCTGCTTTCTGTAGTAACTGCTCCATGTTGTTCCTAAGTTTGATATTTTCTTCTTGATCATGAAGTAATCCATATTTTGCTTTCTCTTTACTTGGTTGAGTTTCATTAAGGGCTCTTTTTTCTTCTGAATGATTTACCAGATCCCTTGCAAAATGTACCGTGTCCTCGGAGTTTTGGTTTTCCAATATCTTTTCCTGTTTCTTTGCACTCTGGAATTTCTCTGGGTCTAAACTAGTAAGCAGATTTTTAAATAGTGTTTTATTTATTTGGTCAAGTTTTCTGATTTTTTCTTTAAGTTCTGAGGCATCATCAGAAACAGTGGTGTCCTCAAAAGATACTTTTGCATCTGTGGTCTTTTCAAAACCCGTAATATTTTTAAGGATACCTTCAATTTTGTTTAAGACCTTTTCAAACTTCTGTGCAGTCAGTTGTTCAGAAATTTGATTGCTATTCTTCTTTAGAGAAAGGAGAGAACTCCAGAAGAAAAGGGATATTGATCCAATTTCAAATAAGGCGATGATCATCCTAGGGTCCCAAGACTCTTGATGAAGATCAGGAGGAAGCCTAAAGGTTTCAGGCAGGGTGGGTGCTTCCATCTCAGCTGAATCAGCAGGGCTGGCAATCAGGGCAAGAGGAAAGCAGAAAACCTTAAGAGATCCCAGGAAGGGAAGGTGTAGGTCCCCTGTGGAAGTGTGTAGAGAATGTGGAACCAAGCAGAAGCTAGAGACCAGAGTGAAGACTGGGAACTGGCGAGATGATATTTAGGTGGAAGATGACATCTCAGACAGCCTGGGGTGAAGGAGGGTGGGAAAGAGGACCAGGAGCTGTGGCTCCATCTCCTCCACCAGCCTTCTGGTGTTTAATCTCTGGCCCTAGCAACCAGGTCTTTATTCTGTCACAGCATCATCATAGCCTATCCCAGCTTCTGTCTCCCATGTCACAATGGAAGCCTCTTAAACTCCTGCCCAGTGACTCATGCATCAAAATCAACCTTGAGCTACCTCTACCTCCCATGCCAGAAGGACCTCTATGATAGTCCTTCCTCACCTTATTTTTCTAGGTTTCTACTCATCTCATTCCACCTGTTTTCAGTGACTCCCCTATCTCACCCCCACTACCCACAATTCCAAACTCCACCGTGGCACCTGTTTTTCTGCCACCTAAGTGCATAGCCCAAGCAACCCGGAGACCTTGTTGCTCCCATTCTAGGAGAGATGCTACTGTAAAAGAAAGTTATCCAAACAATACAGAATTAAAAATTACAGCATTTGTTTGTAATTTTAGGGGGAATAACTCCATTACAATACACTGTAATGCAATAGGAAGAGACTATCCAAATGATTCTTTAACAACATAATTAAAAATTAGGACTTCTCTTGGCTTTGAATACAGGTATCCTTTAAGACAGGCTGAGTAAGCTTACTCCTAAATTATTTACATCAAGTGATGTAAAACTTTAATCACTTATTTTCACAGTAACTTGTTAAAACGACATACGTAATTTATCTAACGTGTTTGAAAGGGCTAAATATATAATGGGTTATAGAAAAGTAACTGGAGAGTATTAAACCTAGAGTATTTTTGTCTTTTGGTCCTTAAGAGTCAGGATCTTAAAAACATTAAGTTCAATCAAGAAAAACGCCCCACATGTTGAGATCTTCCCTTGGCCTTGAAAAATCTTGCTAGCAAGCATTTTATGAACTAGAAGTTTGCTTCCAATCTTAAGGGAAAATTCATATTCTAATAGTATTTTTTTCCTAAGAGGAGAGAAATGTATCTGTTTTTCTTCCATAGCCACCAACTGACTTTGGCTTTGATTTCCCTGAGCCTCATGCTCATCACCCAGCCAGCTGGCCCTGGAGCGGTAATCTGACTATCCACAGGTACAGCAGTGTTGATCTTTCTTACTTGAAGAGGGAACACCTTTTCTAATTCACCCAATGATTCCATAGGGGCTGGGGACTGCCCTTATGCTTCAATTCTGTCTCAAAAGGTCCCACTTTGGCTCATATTTCCCCTTTGACTAAAGAATCAATTAAGGCTGTTTGTTTTGTGTTTTAATTTCCAGATTAAGGAGACATTTCTGATTTGGTACTGAGGAGCCCTGGTGCCACAAATGATTAAACATCTGGCTGCTAATCAAAAGGCTGGAGGTTCAAATTCACACAGCAGCTCTGTGAGACCTGGCAATCTGCTCCTGTAAATATTATAGCCTAGAAAACTCTATGGGGAAGGCTGAGCCAAGATGGCAGATAGACAGACGCTTCTGGCGAGCCCTCTTTATAACAAAGACCCAAAAAAACAAGTGAAATGAGTATATTTATGACAGGCTAGGAGCCCTGAGCATCAAAGCCAAGCTTAGAAAACAAACAGAAGGGCAGGGGGAGGAAAAGAGAGTTCAGAAGCAGAGAGGAGTTACCAGACCTGAATCGTGGGGAGCCATCAGGCACCATTCCCAGGTGGTGGTGGCAGCAGGCTGGTGACTAGCATTTGGCCACAGTTTCCTCAGGGAGAAGCAGCCAGCCACACAGCCTACTCACACCTCTGGAACCAGGGAAGAATGGCACTCTCACCAAAAGCTAAGTACTTGCATATGTTTTACCATGCCCCCGACCCCCAAGCCGGCTTCAGTGGCTAAATTCCCTGGGCCTGAGATAGGCCCAGTTGTGCACCTGGAGCCATCCTCCTGTCCTTGGAGAAGGAAAAAAAAATGCAATTGGGGGAAAAGACAATTTGCCAACTCCACTAACTGGGGAAACTCAGGACAAAAGCAGCTCCTGTCCAGGCATAAACAGTCTGTGGACTTTGAGCACTTTTCGCCTCTGCATGGACCTGTGTGGGCCTATTTCAGGAGACTAGGCCCTTGTTGGAAGACTCCAACTGTTTCAGCTGTGCAGTGGAGAGATGGGTGTTTGATATTTGACATTTCTTTGCCTATTAAACAGTGTCCTCACCTACCCACATCAGGGACCTAAGGACTAGTAGCTCCACTCAGGTCACCCAGCCACCCATGACAGGGGTCCAAGGATAACTGGTACCTCCCAGTCCTTACAACCAAAAACTTTGGGTGACCGTGGTCCATCTGCAGAACCTACCCACCTGCATGCTCGAGGGAACAGGGACTCGCTTTCCTCAGAGACACTTGGGGTCAGTTCTCAGCCCCCTGCCTTGTTCAGAGCGTGATCCCCTGCTGTAATCAGATAGCAGTATATACACCAATCACCCCGCCAGTCTAAGACTGTAGGACAGAGCCTGTACCACACACTTGATGATCAGCTACCTGGACAACTGAGCTGAATTCATACAATAAAAGTGAATGGACTCCTAGACTGATATACCTAACAACAGCTCTAGCCATCTAGGGACAGGACGTCAGAGCTCCAAAGGTAAAGATAATCAAGCTAGCTCACTTGAGCAACCCATTTGGGCGTATCAAAACAAAACAAAGCAAGAAGCTACGACACAGTAAGCAAGCATAGACTAATACGATAACTTATAGATGGCTCGAAGACAACAGTCAATATCAAGTCACATAAAGAAACAGACCTTGATCACCTCAACAAGCTCTCATGACAAAGAATCCAGGGATCTTCTAGATGAAACTGCATTCCTGGAATTACCAGAGACAGAATACAAAAGATTAATATACAGAACCCTTCAAGACATCAGGAAGGAAATGAGGCAATACACAGAACAAGCCAAGGAACACACAGATAAAGCAAATTGAAGAAATTAGAAAGATTATTCAGGAACATAATGAAAAATTTAATAAGGTGGAAAAATCTGTAGACAGCAATCAGAAATTCAGAAGATTAACAATAAAATTACAGAAGTAGACAACTCAATAGAAATTCAGAGGAGCAGAATTGAGCAAGCAGAAGCCAGAATTTTTGAACTTGAAGATAAAGCGTTTGACACTAATGTATTTGAAGAAAAATCAGATAAAAGAATTTTAAAAAATGAAGAAACCCTAAGAATCATGTGGGACTGTATCAAGAGAAATAACCTACGAGTGATTGGAGTACCAGAACAGGGAGGGATAACAGAAAATATAAGAGAATTATTGAAGATTTGTTGCCAGAAAACTTCCCTGATATCACAAAAAATGAGAAGATAATCTATCCAAGGTGCTCACTGAAATCCACATATGGTAGATGTTAAAAGAAAGTCACCAAGACATATTATAATCAAACTTGCCAAAACCAAAGATAAAGAGAGAATTATAAGAGCAGCGAGGGATAAACGAAAAGTCACCTACAATGGAGAGCCAATAAGAATAAGCTTGGACTACTTGGCAGGGACTGTGTAGGCAAGAAGGCAATGGGATGACTTATTTAAAAATTGAAGGAAAAAGATTGCCAGGCAAGAATCATACATCCAGCAAAACTCTCTTAAATATGAAGGTGAAATTAGGACGTTTACAGATAAGCAGAAGTTTAGGGAATTCATAAAAACCAAACCAAACCAAAACTATAAGAAGTACTAAAAGGAGTTCTTTGGTTAGAAAATCAATAATATCAGGTATTAACCCAAGACTAGAACACTGGGCAGAGCAATCAGAAGTCAACCCAGGCAGGGAAATAAAAAAAACTAAGCAAGATTTTAAAAAAAAAGCTCAAAACAGGGTAACAGTGATGTTATTGTATAAAAGAAGACAACATTAAAACAATAAAGAGAAACTAAGAAAACGTAATCATAGATCTTCCATATGGAGAGGAAGATACAGCGATACAAAGAAATGAAAGTTAGGTTTAAATTTAGAAAAATAGGGGTAAATAATAAGGTACCTGCAGAGGAGACAAACTATCGTACTCATCAAAATAAAATACAAGAAACAATAGAGACTCAGCAGAAACAAAATCAACAACAACGAATATGAGGAAAGGACAATATATAAAAATAATCTCAGCACATAAAATTAAGTGGGAAAAAAACTGGCAACAATACACAAAAAAAAGACATCAAAATGATAGCACTTAAATTCATACCTATCCATAATTACACTGAATGTAAATGGATTAAATGCACCAATAAAGAGACAGAGTGGCAGAATGGATTAAAAAATACGATCCGTCTATATGCCGCCTAAAGAGACACACCTTAGACTTAGAGACACAAACAAACTAAAACTCAAAGGATAGAAAAATATATATCAAGCAAACAACAATCAAAAAAGAGCAGGAGTGGCAATATTAATTTCTGACAAAATTTAGACTTTAAATCCATCAAAAAGGATAAGGAAGAACACTATATAATGATTAAAGGGACAACATGCCAAGAAGATATAACCGTATTAAATATTTATGCACCCAATGAAAGGGCGGCAAGATACATAAAACAAACTCTATCAGCATTGAAAAGTGAGATAGACAGCTCCACAATAATAGTAGGAGACTTCAACACACCACTTTTGGTGAAGGACAGGACATTCAGAAAGAAGCTCAGTAAAGACATGGAATATCTAAATGTCACAATTAACCAACTTGACCTCATAGACATATACAGAACATTCCACCCATCAGCAACCAAGTATACTTTCTTTTCTAGTGCACATGGAACATTCTCTTCCAAAACACTGAAATATTACAAAGCATCTTCTCTGACCATAAGGCCATAAAAGTAGAAATCAATAACAGAAAAAGCATGGAAAACAAATCAAACACTTGAAACTGAACAATACCCTGCTCAGAAAAGACTGGATTATAGAAGACATTAAGGATGGAATAAAGAAATTCATAGAATCCAATGAGAATGAAAACACTTCCTATCAGAACCTGTGGGACACAGCAAAAGCAGTGCTCAGAGGTCAATTTATATCAATAAGTGCACACATACAAACAGAAGAAATGGCCAAAATCAAAGAATTATCCCTAAAACTTGAACAAATAGAGAGCAACAAAAGAAACCCTCAGGCACCAGAAGAAAGCAAATAATAAAAATTAGAGTAGAATTAAATGAAGTAGAGAACAGGAAAACAATTGAAAGAGTTCACATGACCAAAAGCTGGTTCTTTGAAAAAATTAACAGAATTGATAAACCATTGGCCAAACTGAAAAAAGAAAAACAGGAGAGGAAGCAAATAACCCAAATAAGAAATGAGATGAGCTCTTATACTACACACCCAACTGAAATGAAAAGAATCATATCAGATTACTATGAAAAATTGTACTCTAACGAATTTGAAAACCTAGAAGAAATGGATGAATTCCTAGAAACACACTACCTACCTAAACTAACACAAACAGAGGTAGAACAACTAAATAGACCCATAACAAAAGAAGAGATTGAAAAGGTAATCAAAAAACTCCCAACAAAAAAATGCCCTGGCCCAGAAGACTTCACTGCAGAGTTCTACCAAACTTTCAGAGAAGAGTTAACACCACTACTACTAAAGGTATTTCACAGCATAGAAAAGGATGGAATACTACCAAACTCATTCTGTGAAGCCAGCATATCCCTGATACCAAATCCAGGTAAAGGCACCACAATAAAAGAAAATTACAGACCTATATCCCTCATGAACTTAGATACAAAGATCCTCAACAAAATTCTAGCCAATAGAATTCAACAACATATCAAAAAAATAATTCACCATGACCAAGTGGATTCATACCAGGTATGCAGGGATGGTTCAACATTAGAAAAACAATTAATGTAATCCATCACATAAATAAAATAAAAGACAAGAATCACATGATTTTGTCAATCGATGCAGAAAAGGTATTTGACAAAGTTCAACACCCATTCTTGATAAAAACTCTCAGCAAAATCGGAATAGAAGGAAAATTCCTCAACATAATAAAGAGCATTCATAGCCAACATCATCCTGAATGGAGAGAGCCTGAAAGCATTCCCCTTGAGGTCAGGAACCAGACAAGGATGTCTTTTATCGCCGCTCTTATTCAACATTGTGCTGGAGATCCTAGCCAGAGCAACTAGGCTAGACAAAGAAATAAAGGGCATCCAGGTTGGCAAGGAAGTAGTAAAATTATCTCTAATTGCAGACGACTTGATCTTATACACAGAAACCCTAAGGAATCCTTAAGAAAACTACTGAAATTAATAGAAGAGTTTGGCAGAGTATTGGCATACAAGATAAACATACAAAAATCAGTTGGATTCCTCTACACCAACAGAAAGAACATCGAAGAGGAAATCACCAAATCAATACCATTTACAGTAGTCCCCAAGAAGATAAAATACTTAGGAATAAATCTTACCGGAGATGTAAAAGACTTATACAAAGAAAACTACGAGACAATTCTGCAAGAAACCAAAAGAGACCTACATAAGCGGAAGAACATACCTCGCTCATGGACAGGAAGACTTAACATTATAAAAATGTCTATTCTACCAAAAGCAATCTATAGATTTAATGCAATTGTGATCCAAATTCCAATGACATTCTTTAATGAGATGGAGAAACAAATCACCAGCTTCATATGGAAGGGAAAGAGGCTCCGGATAAGTAAAGCATTACTGAAAAAGAAGAACAAAGTGGGAGGCCTTACTCTACCTGATTTTAGAACCTATTATACCGCCACAGTAGTCAAAACAGCCTGGTACTGGTACAACAGCAGATACATAGACTAATGGAACAGAATTGAGAATCCAGACCTAAATCCATTCACATATGACCAGTTGATATTTGACAAAGGCCCCAAATCAGTTAAATGAGGAAAAGACAGTCTTTTTAACAAATGGTGCTGGCATAACTGGATATCCATCTGCAAAAAAATGAAACAAGACCCATATCTCACTCCATGCAGAAAAACGAGCTCAAAATGGATCAAAGACCTAAATATAAAATGTAAAACCATAAAGATCATGAAAGAAAAAATAGGGACAACATTAGGAGCCCTAATACATGGCATAAACAATATAAAAACATTACTAACAATGAAGAAGAAAAACTAGATAACTGGATGCTTCTAAAAATCAAATGCCTATGCTCATCCAGAGAGTTCACCAAAAGAATGAAAAGATTACCTACAGACTGGGAAATATTTTTTAGCTATGACATTTCTGATCAGCATCTGATCTCTAAAATCTACATGATACCGCAAAAACTTAACTACAAAAAGACAAATAACCAAATCAAAAAATGGGCAAAAGATATGAACACTTCACTAACGAAGACATTCAGGTAGCTAACAGATACATGAGGAAATGCTCATGATCGTTAGGCTTTAGGGAGATGCAAATCAAAACTACAATGAGATTTCATCTCATGCCAAGGCTGGCATTAACTCAAAAACAAAATAATAAATGTTGGAGAGGCTGTGGAGAGATTGGGACACCACTTATACGCATCTGGTGGGAATGTAAAATGGTACAACCACTTTGGAAATCAATTTGGCATTTCCTTCAAAAGCTGGAAATAGAACTACCATATGATCCAGCAATCCCACTCCTTGGAATATATCCTAGAGAAATAAGAGCCTTCACCCGAACAGATATATGTACACCCATGTTCATTGCAGCACTGTTTACAATAGCAAAAAGTTGGAAGCAACCAAGGTGCCCGTCAACAGATGAATGGATAAATTATGGTATATTCACACAATGGAATACTATGCATTGATAAAGAACAGTGATGAATCTGTGAAACATTTCATAACATGGAGGAATCTGGAAGGCATTATGCTGAGTGAAGTTAGTTAGTTGCAAAAGGACAAATATTGTATAAAACCACTGTTATAAGAACTCAAGAAATGGTTTAAACAGAGAAGAAAATATTCTTTCATGGTTACGAGATGGGGGAGGGAGGGAGAGTGGGAGAGGAATTTTCACTAATTAGATAGTAGATAAGAACTACGTTAGGTGACGGGAAAGACAACACACAGTACAACTGGACTACAACTGATGACTGCCCTGGCAGGGCACACAAGCTGGCGAAACGGACACAAAAGGAGTTAGTGGAGGGAGGGAGCGGGCTGTCTCATTAGGGGGAGAGCAATTGGGAGTATGTAGCAAGGTGCATATAAGCTTTTGTGTGAGAAACTGACCTGATTTGTAAACTTTCACTTAAAGTACAATATAAATAAAATAAAATAAAAAAACTCTGTGGGGAAGTTCTACTCTGTCTCATGGGTCACTGTGAGTCAAGAATGACTCAACAGCACCTAATGACAAATTAGTTTCTAGCTTTATTGCATTGTAAACCAGAAAATGTCTGTATATTTCTGTCTTTTGAAACTGATATTTTCTTTTTGGCCTAATAGATTATCAATTTTCATATGTGTTCCATGGATACTTGAAAAGAAACTGCATTCTCTATTTTCTTCTTATGCTTGCAGCTTATTAATGCTTCTGAATATAAATCTAATATTATCCTTCTCTTTGAATTTTATGGAAACTGGTTTAGTGGTAGCTTGGTCAATATATCAAGAGGATTTTTTTTTTTTTGATTAATCAAAACAGGATTTAAATATTTCCTTTTTCCTTACAAATATAATAAATTTCAGAGAAATGTTAATTTTACTGAGATCTGAGTATACCGTAGGTGCTGAAATGTATATAGGTGCTGAGAGACGCCCAGGCTGCTCCTCTTTTCTTGTTGACCCCATCCGCATGAAGAGTTATGGAGGTTAAACACAAAGACCAGGATTGTTTAATAATCTCTACCTGGAGTCCCTGGGTGGTAAAGGTAACATGCTCAGCTGGTAGCGGAAAGGCTGGGTGTTTAAGTCCACCCAGAGGTAGAAAGGTTTGGTGATCTACTTCCAAAAAACCAGCCATTGAAAATTCTATGGAAGACAAATAATCCAATTAAAAAATGGGCAAAGGAAATGAACGTACGCTTCACCAAAGATGACATTCAAGCAGCAAACAGACACATGAGGAAATGCTTGCAATCAGTAGCCATTAGACAAATGCAAATCAAAACCACAAGGAGATACTGTTTCACCCCAGCTTTACTGGCATGAATCAAAAAAACAGGAAATAAATGTTAGAAAGGCTGCGGGGAGATAGGAACTCATGCACTGCTGGTGGGAACGCAAAATGATACAACCATTTTAGAAAAGGATCTGTTGCTTCCTTAGAAAGCTAGAAATAGAAATATCATATGACCCAGCAATCCCACTCCTAGGAATATATCATAGAGAAATAAGAGTTGTCACATGAATAGTCATATGCACACCCGTGTTCATTGCAGCATTGTTCACAATAGCAAAGGGATAGAAAGAGCCTAGATGCCCATCAAAAGATGGTACACATACACAATGGAGTATTATGCAATGATAAAGAACAACCATGAATCTATGAAGCATCTCACAACATGGATGAGACAGGAGGGCATTATGCTGAGTGAAATAAGTCAATCACAAAAGGACAAATATTGTATGAGACCACTACTATAAAAACTGATGAAAAGGTTTACACACAAAAAGAAACAACCTTTGATGGTTACGAGGGAGGGGAGGGGTGGGGATGGGAAAACAGGAAATAGACAATAGATAAGTGGTAACTTTGGTGAAGGGTAAGACAGTACACAATACTGGGGAAGCCAGCACAACTTGTACAAGGCAAGGTCATGGAAGCTCCAGAGACACATCCAAACTCCCTGAGGGACCGAATTGCTGGGTTGAGGGCTGTGGGGACCATGGTCTCAGGGGACATCTAGTTCAATTGGCATAACATAGTTCATAAGGAAAACGTTCTACATTCTACTTTGGTAAGCAGTGTCTAGGGTCTTAAAAGCCTGCGAGTGGCCATCTAGGATACTACACTGGTCTTACCCCTTCATTAGCAAGGAAGAATGAAGAAAAATAAAGATACAAGGGAAAGAATTAGTCCAAAGAACTAATGGGCCACATCTACCACGGTCTCCACTGGACTGAGCCCACTACAACTAGATGGTGCCTGGCTACCACCACCGACTGCTCTGACAGGGATCACAATAGAGTGTCCCAGGCAGAGCTGGAGAAAAACGTAGAAGAAAATTCTAACCCAAAAACAAAGACCAAACTTGCTGGCCTGACAGAGTCTGGATAAACCCTGAGCGTATGGCCCCTGGACACCCTGTCAGCTCAGGAATGAAGTCACTCCTGAGGTTCACCCTTCAGCCAAAGGGTGGACAGGCCCATAAAATAAAACAAGATTGAAGTGGCACACCAGCCCTGGGGCAAGGACTAGGAAGCAGGAGGGGACAGGAAAGCTGGTAATAGGGAACCCAAGGTTGAGAAGGGAGAGTGTTGACATGTCATGGGGTTGTTAACCAATGACATAAAACAATATGTGTACTAACTCTTTAGTGAGAAACTAGTTTGTTCTGTAAACCTTCATCTAAAGTACAATAAAAAAAAAGAAAATTCTGTGGAGAACAGTTCTACTCTGACACACATAGGGTCCCATAAGTCAGAATTGACTGGTGGGCAACTGGCTTATATAGTTTCCATCTCCTAGGTTTCCCCTAGCTTAATGACTTTTAAAAAAGGAAGTGCAAAAAGAAGAGCAAAAAAACTGTTTCTTAAAATTATTAGACAGTGAACTTTTGCGTAGTTTCTCTTTTTAAAACCAGTTTTCCTTGTCAAAAATATAAAATCTTATGCTCCCCCCTTTTATAAGTTTGCATTTCAAAATAAATATCAAAATATTGAATGTGTCACTCCTGATTCTTTAGGGGTCAAGTGACAGAAATGAGCTCAAACTGGCTAACACCAAATAAAGCTAAGACAGGACTGGGGAGGGAAGGCATTGGCTCCTGTAACTTAGAAGTCTAGGGGTAGCTAGTTTCAGGCCCCTAAGTTATGTAACTAGGACTTGGCCTCACCATCTCTGAGACTGTTTCTGCCTGTGTGCTTCATTCCAGAATTTTCTCTCCATATGGTGGTCACAGGTAGCTCCAGGCTAATATCGTACAAAATTAACAACCCCAGAGGAAAGAACACTTCTCTTTCTTTGTAGTTCCAGGGGAAGTGCCAAGGAAGGCACTAACTGGCCTGACTTGGGTCATGTGTCCACCCCTGGAGTTTGGGGGTGGGCCAGCCATAACCCATCATGGACTGAGTCAGGCAGAGAATGGTTCTGCAAAGGCATACTGTGGTGTTTTTTTTATAAAAAACTGAGTAATGAAGGTCAGTTCGGCAAAGACAACAAAAATAGCAAAAACTACCCCATTGTGCGTAAAACAGAATAATAGCATAAAGCACTGCTTTCTATCCAAATTAAAGATATTCTCTCCCTCTACGTAAACGCTTTGCGATTTAGCTGTCTTTCCTCTGGAGTGTTTTACAACCGGCCACTACCTTGGATACTTGTACAGAAACACAGAAGCAAAAAACAAAAAAAACATTGTTTTATGCATTAATAGTTTTTTAACTTTCTATTCTGAAGTGATTTTAGACTTAAGGAAAGTTGCAAAAATGGTACAGAGAGTTCCTGTATACCTTTCACCCAGCCTTCCGTAATAGTAATGTCTTGTGTAACCAGAGTACAATGATAAACCTAACACTGGAACAGTACTATTAATTAAACTGCAGATTTGATAGGGACTTTGCCAGTTTCCACTAATGTCCTATTCTTATTTGAGGCATTTAGTTTTCATGTCTCCTTAGTCTCCTTTAATCTGTGACAGATCTCAATCTTTGCTTGTTTTCCATGACACTTTTGAAGAGTATTGGTCAGTTATTTCATAGACTTTCCCTCTGTGTTTGTCTGATGTTTTATCATTTTAGACTGCGGTTATACATTTCTGAGAAGAATACCACAGAGGTGCTGTATCCTTCTCAATGCACCATATCAAAGGATACATGATGTTAATATGTTTTATTTCTGGAGATGTTAACCTCCATCACTTTGTTAAGATGGTGTCTGCTGGATTTATCCACTGTAAAGTTACTATCTTCCCTTTTATAATCAATAAACATCTTCAGACATATGCTGTTTCTCCTCAAACTTCTTCTGCCTACTGACTTGAGTATCTATCAGTAGATTTTTGCCTGCACAACTGTTACAGTGGTGTTCTAATGGTGATTTTCTATTTCTTTTATTCCTTTTATGTTTATTAATTGGAATTATTCTGCTAAGAAGAGGGGTCTTTTCTCCCATTATTTATTCTATTTATTTGGAATCCTGGTGTCTCAGTGGTTAAGTGTTCGGCTGCTATCCAAAAGGATGGGCAGTTGGAATCCACCAGCTGCTCCTTGGAAACCTTATGGGACAATTCTACTCTGTCCTATAGGGTCGCTATGAGTCAGAATTGACTCGACAGCAAAGCGTTCACTATTTGTCTATATCAATTGTTGTTGTTGCTGTGTACCACCAAGTCGACACCAACTCATAGCAACCCTATAGGACAGAGTAGGACTGCCCATGGGGTTTCCAAGGCTAAAGGCTTTCTGGAAGCAGATTGCCACATCTTTCTCAGAGCTACTGGTGCCACGCCCCACTGCATCAGCCATAGCAGTAGCTCTGAGGGGCACAGGTCGGATTCCGAAAAAAGAGGCAAAAAAAGCCAGATAGATCAGATCTAGCTTTTATTAGGGAACTACTTACAAACGGAAACCCTGGTGGTGTAGTGGTTAAGTACTACGGCTGCTAAATAAAGGGTCGTCAGTTCAAATCCGCCAGGCGCTCCTTGGAAACTCCATGGGGCAGTTCTACGCTGTCCTATAGGGTCGCTATGAGTCAGAATCGACTTCACAGCACTGGGTACTTACAGACAGAGGTCGTCGATACCAAGATTCCCACGAAGGACAACAATGCACTGAGTCACCCAGGTAGAGGGTCACACTGCAGTGCGTGGTGGGGGTTTATATACTTGGTGCCTGCTTGCAAAGATATTTGCAAGGGACCTAGGAAAAAACATACCTGATTATGATGGATGGAGTTGTTTTTGTCCTAGGTAATGGGTTCCAACTGAAGATACGGTGAAATCAGGCGTTTGATGTGTTTTTTCCCGGCTCAGGTCACCACTCAATAAGGTACCCTAGTTCTCTCCCAGAGTCCTCTGGGGCAGGATCCATCTTGTATTGTCCAATGCCCTGTCAGCTGATGGGCTCAAACCGCTGACCAGTGGGATAGCAGCCCAGTGCACCACCACCAGGATTCCTATTACATCAGTTAGGACTCAGGTATTTCTTTTATTCTTTGGTTTATAATTCAATACTATCATTTGTTTTTGTTGCTAGATGTGTATGAATAATTTTAATGATTGAAATTGTTTGGTTTGATTATATTTTTCTTTCGTGCAACTGTTTATTTTTTAACTCAAAAAATAATAGCCGTTATATTAACAAGGGACACTATGTAGGGTGTGATTTTAACCATTATAACTTGTATGATTGCATTTAGATGTAGTATGTAGTCAATTTAGAGTGCAAATTACCTGAAAATGTGAAATTTTTACTCAAACAACCTCTTCTCTTTGACCACCAGGTGGTGCTGTGGGCTTTTAAAAATTATTATGCAACTATATTAGTGTTTTTTTTTTTTTTGGGGGGGGCATATCTGAACTCTAGAACGGGTGGAACCTTAGAGATAGTATCGTCAACATTTTTTTTTCCCCATAACTGAGGATTGACGTTGCTAAATGACTTGTCCAAAACAGGGCTTCGAACTGGTTCTTATAGGTCGCAGCCCTGCTAGAAATCTAATCTCCCTCTTAGAAAACAAGAGCAACGTACCTTGTATAGCAACTAAATCTCTTGCCCTTCAGATTCTGAGCCTATGGCACCTCTTTGAATGTGTGTCACTCTCCACACCCCTGCCAATAGTCCAGTCTCATGCATCCGTCTCCTTGAAAGGGCCCACTATGCCTCTTCTGAGTCTTCCAGTCCAGGGCTTCGACCTGCAATTTCTCCCATTTTACTTATCCTTCCGGATTACCCAAACT